>NC_090265.1:1009692326-1009987326 GCF_040414725.1 Anabrus simplex | reverse complement strand
ATGGATGGATGGATGGATGGATGGATGGATGGATGGATGGATGGATGGATGGATGGATGGATGGATGGATGGATGGATGGATGGATGGATGGATGGATGGATGGATGGATGGATGGATGGATGGATGGATGGATGGATGGATGGATGGATGGATGGATGGATGGATGGATGGATGGATGGATGGATGGATGGATGGATGGATGGATGGATGGATGGATGGATGGATGGATGGATGGATGGATGGATGGATGGATGGATGGATGGATGGATGGATGGATGGATGGATGGATGGATGGATGGATGGATGGATGGATGGATGGATGGATGGATGGATGGATGGATGGATGGATGGATGGATGGATGGATGGATGGATGGATGGATGGATGGATGGATGGATGGATGGATGGATGGATGGATGGATGGATGGATGGATGGATGGATGGATGGATGGATGGATGGATGGATGGATGGATGGATGGATGGATGGATGGATGGATGGATGGATGGATGGATGGATGGATGGATGGATGGATGGATGGATGGATGGATGGATGGATGGATGGATGGATGGATGGATGGATGGATGGATGGATGGATGGATGGATGGATGGATGGATGGATGGATGGATGGATGGATGGATGGATGGATGGATGGATGGATGGATGGATGGATGGATGGATGGATGGATGGATGGATGGATGGATGGATGGATGGATGGATGGATGGATGGATGGATGGATGGATGGATGGATGGATGGATGGATGGATGGATGGATGGATGGATGGATGGATGGATGGATGGATGGATGGATGGATGGATGGATGGATGGATGGATGGATGGATGGATGGATGGATGGATGGATGGATGGATGGATGGATGGATGGATGGATGGATGGATGGATGGATGGATGGATGGATGGATGGATGGATGGATGGATGGATGGATGGATGGATGGATGGATGGATGGATGGATGGATGGATGGATGGATGGATGGATGGATGGATGGATGGATGGATGGATGGATGGATGGATGGATGGATGGATGGATGGATGGATGGATGGATGGATGGATGGATGGATGGATGGATGGATGGATGGATGGATGGATGGATGGATGGATGGATGGATGGATGGATGGATGGATGGATGGATGGATGGATGGATGGATGGATGGATGGATGGATGGATGGATGGATGGATGGATGGATGGATGGATGGATGGATGGATGGATGGATGGATGGATGGATGGATGGATGGATGGATGGATGGATGGATGGATGGATGGATGGATGGATGGATGGATGGATGGATGGATGGATGGATGGATGGATGGATGGATGGATGGATGGATGGATGGATGGATGGATGGATGGATGGATGGATGGATGGATGGATGGATGGATGGATGGATGGATGGATGGATGGATGGATGGATGGATGGATGGATGGATGGATGGATGGATGGATGGATGGATGGATGGATGGATGGATGGATGGATGGATGGATGGATGGATGGATGGATGGATGGATGGATGGATGGATGGATGGATGGATGGATGGATGGATGGATGGATGGATGGATGGATGGATGGATGGATGGATGGATGGATGGATGGATGGATGGATGGATGGATGGATGGATGGATGGATGGATGGATGGATGGATGGATGGATGGATGGATGGATGGATGGATGGATGGATGGATGGATGGATGGATGGATGGATGGATGGATGGATGGATGGATGGATGGATGGATGGATGGATGGATGGATGGATGGATGGATGGATGGATGGATGGATGGATGGATGGATGGATGGATGGATGGATGGATGGATGGATGGATGGATGGATGGATGGATGGATGGATGGATGGATGGATGGATGGATGGATGGATGGATGGATGGATGGATGGATGGATGGATGGATGGATGGATGGATGGATGGATGGATGGATGGATGGATGGATGGATGGATGGATGGATGGATGGATGGATGGATGGATGGATGGATGGATGGATGGATGGATGGATGGATGGATGGATGGATGGATGGATGGATGGATGGATGGATGGATGGATGGATGGATGGATGGATGGATGGATGGATGGATGGATGGATGGATGGATGGATGGATGGATGGATGGATGGATGGATGGATGGATGGATGGATGGATGGATGGATGGATGGATGGATGGATGGATGGATGGATGGATGGATGGATGGATGGATGGATGGATGGATGGATGGATGGATGGATGGATGGATGGATGGATGGATGGATGGATGGATGGATGGATGGATGGATGGATGGATGGATGGATGGATGGATGGATGGATGGATGGATGGATGGATGGATGGATGGATGGATGGATGGATGGATGGATGGATGGATGGATGGATGGATGGATGGATGGATGGATGGATGGATGGATGGATGGATGGATGGATGGATGGATGGATGGATGGATGGATGGATGGATGGATGGATGGATGGATGGATGGATGGATGGATGGATGGATGGATGGATGGATGGATGGATGGATGGATGGATGGATGGATGGATGGATGGATGGATGGATGGATGGATGGATGGATGGATGGATGGATGGATGGATGGATGGATGGATGGATGGATGGATGGATGGATGGATGGATGGATGGATGGATGGATGGATGGATGGATGGATGGATGGATGGATGGATGGATGGATGGATGGATGGATGGATGGATGGATGGATGGATGGATGGATGGATGGATGGATGGATGGATGGATGGATGGATGGATGGATGGATGGATGGATGGATGGATGGATGGATGGATGGATGGATGGATGGATGGATGGATGGATGGATGGATGGATGGATGGATGGATGGATGGATGGATGGATGGATGGATGGATGGATGGATGGATGGATGGATGGATGGATGGATGGATGGATGGATGGATGGATGGATGGATGGATGGATGGATGGATGGATGGATGGATGGATGGATGGATGGATGGATGGATGGATGGATGGATGGATGGATGGATGGATGGATGGATGGATGGATGGATGGATGGATGGATGGATGGATGGATGGATGGATGGATGGATGGATGGATGGATGGATGGATGGATGGATGGATGGATGGATGGATGGATGGATGGATGGATGGATGGATGGATGGATGGATGGATGGATGGATGGATGGATGGATGGATGGATGGATGGATGGATGGATGGATGGATGGATGGATGGATGGATGGATGGATGGATGGATGGATGGATGGATGGATGGATGGATGGATGGATGGATGGATGGATGGATGGATGGATGGATGGATGGATGGATGGATGGATGGATGGATGGATGGATGGATGGATGGATGGATGGATGGATGGATGGATGGATGGATGGATGGATGGATGGATGGATGGATGGATGGATGGATGGATGGATGGATGGATGGATGGATGGATGGATGGATGGATGGATGGATGGATGGATGGATGGATGGATGGATGGATGGATGGATGGATGGATGGATGGATGGATGGATGGATGGATGGATGGATGGATGGATGGATGGATGGATGGATGGATGGATGGATGGATGGATGGATGGATGGATGGATGGATGGATGGATGGATGGATGGATGGATGGATGGATGGATGGATGGATGGATGGATGGATGGATGGATGGATGGATGGATGGATGGATGGATGGATGGATGGATGGATGGATGGATGGATGGATGGATGGATGGATGGATGGATGGATGGATGGATGGATGGATGGATGGATGGATGGATGGATGGATGGATGGATGGATGGATGGATGGATGGATGGATGGATGGATGGATGGATGGATGGATGGATGGATGGATGGATGGATGGATGGATGGATGGATGGATGGATGGATGGATGGATGGATGGATGGATGGATGGATGGATGGATGGATGGATGGATGGATGGATGGATGGATGGATGGATGGATGGATGGATGGATGGATGGATGGATGGATGGATGGATGGATGGATGGATGGATGGATGGATGGATGGATGGATGGATGGATGGATGGATGGATGGATGGATGGATGGATGGATGGATGGATGGATGGATGGATGGATGGATGGATGGATGGATGGATGGATGGATGGATGGATGGATGGATGGATGGATGGATGGATGGATGGATGGATGGATGGATGGATGGATGGATGGATGGATGGATGGATGGATGGATGGATGGATGGATGGATGGATGGATGGATGGATGGATGGATGGATGGATGGATGGATGGATGGATGGATGGATGGATGGATGGATGGATGGATGGATGGATGGATGGATGGATGGATGGATGGATGGATGGATGGATGGATGGATGGATGGATGGATGGATGGATGGATGGATGGATGGATGGATGGATGGATGGATGGATGGATGGATGGATGGATGGATGGATGGATGGATGGATGGATGGATGGATGGATGGATGGATGGATGGATGGATGGATGGATGGATGGATGGATGGATGGATGGATGGATGGATGGATGGATGGATGGATGGATGGATGGATGGATGGATGGATGGATGGATGGATGGATGGATGGATGGATGGATGGATGGATGGATGGATGGATGGATGGATGGATGGATGGATGGATGGATGGATGGATGGATGGATGGATGGATGGATGGATGGATGGATGGATGGATGGATGGATGGATGGATGGATGGATGGATGGATGGATGGATGGATGGATGGATGGATGGATGGATGGATGGATGGATGGATGGATGGATGGATGGATGGATGGATGGATGGATGGATGGATGGATGGATGGATGGATGGATGGATGGATGGATGGATGGATGGATGGATGGATGGATGGATGGATGGATGGATGGATGGATGGATGGATGGATGGATGGATGGATGGATGGATGGATGGATGGATGGATGGATGGATGGATGGATGGATGGATGGATGGATGGATGGATGGATGGATGGATGGATGGATGGATGGATGGATGGATGGATGGATGGATGGATGGATGGATGGATGGATGGATGGATGGATGGATGGATGGATGGATGGATGGATGGATGGATGGATGGATGGATGGATGGATGGATGGATGGATGGATGGATGGATGGATGGATGGATGGATGGATGGATGGATGGATGGATGGATGGATGGATGGATGGATGGATGGATGGATGGATGGATGGATGGATGGATGGATGGATGGATGGATGGATGGATGGATGGATGGATGGATGGATGGATGGATGGATGGATGGATGGATGGATGGATGGATGGATGGATGGATGGATGGATGGATGGATGGATGGATGGATGGATGGATGGATGGATGGATGGATGGATGGATGGATGGATGGATGGATGGATGGATGGATGGATGGATGGATGGATGGATGGATGGATGGATGGATGGATGGATGGATGGATGGATGGATGGATGGATGGATGGATGGATGGATGGATGGATGGATGGATGGATGGATGGATGGATGGATGGATGGATGGATGGATGGATGGATGGATGGATGGATGGATGGATGGATGGATGGATGGATGGATGGATGGATGGATGGATGGATGGATGGATGGATGGATGGATGGATGGATGGATGGATGGATGGATGGATGGATGGATGGATGGATGGATGGATGGATGGATGGATGGATGGATGGATGGATGGATGGATGGATGGATGGATGGATGGATGGATGGATGGATGGATGGATGGATGGATGGATGGATGGATGGATGGATGGATGGATGGATGGATGGATGGATGGATGGATGGATGGATGGATGGATGGATGGATGGATGGATGGATGGATGGATGGATGGATGGATGGATGGATGGATGGATGGATGGATGGATGGATGGATGGATGGATGGATGGATGGATGGATGGATGGATGGATGGATGGATGGATGGATGGATGGATGGATGGATGGATGGATGGATGGATGGATGGATGGATGGATGGATGGATGGATGGATGGATGGATGGATGGATGGATGGATGGATGGATGGATGGATGGATGGATGGATGGATGGATGGATGGATGGATGGATGGATGGATGGATGGATGGATGGATGGATGGATGGATGGATGGATGGATGGATGGATGGATGGATGGATGGATGGATGGATGGATGGATGGATGGATGGATGGATGGATGGATGGATGGATGGATGGATGGATGGATGGATGGATGGATGGATGGATGGATGGATGGATGGATGGATGGATGGATGGATGGATGGATGGATGGATGGATGGATGGATGGATGGATGGATGGATGGATGGATGGATGGATGGATGGATGGATGGATGGATGGATGGATGGATGGATGGATGGATGGATGGATGGATGGATGGATGGATGGATGGATGGATGGATGGATGGATGGATGGATGGATGGATGGATGGATGGATGGATGGATGGATGGATGGATGGATGGATGGATGGATGGATGGATGGATGGATGGATGGATGGATGGATGGATGGATGGATGGATGGATGGATGGATGGATGGATGGATGGATGGATGGATGGATGGATGGATGGATGGATGGATGGATGGATGGATGGATGGATGGATGGATGGATGGATGGATGGATGGATGGATGGATGGATGGATGGATGGATGGATGGATGGATGGATGGATGGATGGATGGATGGATGGATGGATGGATGGATGGATGGATGGATGGATGGATGGATGGATGGATGGATGGATGGATGGATGGATGGATGGATGGATGGATGGATGGATGGATGGATGGATGGATGGATGGATGGATGGATGGATGGATGGATGGATGGATGGATGGATGGATGGATGGATGGATGGATGGATGGATGGATGGATGGATGGATGGATGGATGGATGGATGGATGGATGGATGGATGGATGGATGGATGGATGGATGGATGGATGGATGGATGGATGGATGGATGGATGGATGGATGGATGGATGGATGGATGGATGGATGGATGGATCAGCCCAAATCAATGTTTCCTTTTTCCTTTCTAAAGTGTTTAAAATCGTCTGACCTCTTAAAATTACTTAACCTAACCTTACATCAATCTTGCCCCCCCCCAAAATATATTCTATATTCGCCACTGGGAGGTAGATTGTTAAAGGCTCTGCTTGCTGGATAAGATATGCTTTTAACACCATATTTGGTAGTGTTTGTGCAATCTTTGTAAAACTGGTTTGCAGATCTTGTGTTATGGCTGAAAGTATCTTTGCTGTATCGTAGTTCTGTATTAACAGAAATCATATTATTTTTATACCTGAACATAAATAAAGCTTGAGAGTATTTAATCTGGCATTGCACTGGTAATATGTTTGTTTCCTGGAAAACTTCCACAGATGGTTTTAGTAAATCATATCCATACATAATTTTTAATGCTCTCATTTGGAGTATTTCTAGTTCCTTTACAGCTTCCTGTGTACAATCTCCCCATATTATATTGATGTATATAAGGTGTGAATGTATGAGGAAGGTATACATGTTTCGTAAGTGTTGGTTGTTTATTCCATAGTCCTTCAAAATTTTTAGTACTCCAATTTCACTAAAAAAAATTTCCTTAATTTGAGATATGCTTTACTCATTCAATGGGCTGATTGCCAATTTTACTACATTACAGGTATTGATAATTTGTGTTGGTTTATGGAATAGCATGCATTTTGTTTTTGAGGTGTGTATTACTAGAATATTTTTGTTCAGCCATGATGTTATTATGTCCAGATCTTTATGCATATACTCCATACTCTTTTGTTCGCAACTGCTGTCATACAATATATCATCTGCAAACAGGAATATCTTACCAGCAAACTCAAGATAACCTATATCATTCATAAATATTAGAAACAGTATTGGTCCCAGCACTGACTCTTGTGGTACACCATGTTTAACATTGTAGATGGGCCCTTTAGTTTCATTGATATTAACATATTGCTTACTATCAGTTACCTAATTTTAAACCACTCAAATGCTTTTCGTCTAATTCCTGCATTTGCTAGTTTATTAAGTAGTAGGATATGGTTAACTGTGTCAAATAACTTTGCCAGTTCTATGAAAAGTCCAGCTGCTATTTTATTATTATCTAAGGCATTCTGTATAAGGGACACTATGTCAAAAGCATCTGAAAAAGTACTCTGTTGGGTAGGAAGACATACTGAAATTTGAAGAAGAAATGTGTTTTTATTAGGAAATTCAGGACTTGTTTTTTATTACTACTTCAAGTACTTTTGCTAGTGAAGATACTATACAGAGTGGCCTGTAATTACTGGGGTCAGACTGTGTTCCTTTCTTAAGAACTGGTAACACTCTTGTAATTTTACATTTATCTGGTATTACTCATGTTTGCAATGAAAAATTAATTATCTTAGTGAGCAAGGGGGCCAGATGATTTACACACCTCTTGAGGATTATGTTATTTATTCCGTCATCTGTGTAGTTATTGGCTAGTGCTTCTATGATTTTTGTAACTTCCTTAACATCTGTTGCCTAAAGTACAGAGAGTTGCAGATCGTATTATTAGATAGCAAAGATGGGTTACATGGACCAAGATCTTTAACCAAGTTTTGAATACATTAACGAAAAAGTGTTAAAAGCTTTAGCAATATGTTGACTAGAAGTGTGTTGAATATTTTCATACACAAGTTCGTTAAAATTTCACCTTTCTGGAAAGTAAATACAGCTTTATGGTTCACACAAATCGAATCACAATTTATAACTGAAGAATTACAGCCGATTGCACAAAATTTCACTACATTATCGGCGTAAACGAAGGCGACGTACCCAATGCAATCATGTTGTTATTTTAAATCCACGAAGGTCGGACATATATGCTAAACTAAAACATCGGTTGTTAAAATAATTTTCTGAGACTGAAGAGCAACGATTAAAGAAACTATTTACTGAAATGGACTTGGGTGTCCAACGCCCATCGCATTTACTTCGCGAGACGATAGAGTTAGCTCTGGAAAGGTTTGACGATGCGATGTTACGATCACTGTGGCTTCAACATTTGCCATCACAAGCAATATGGCCAACGGCAGGAGATGATTTATCTATGCTGACCATTACGGTAGAAAAAATTCAACGAGGGCATTTAACCTCAAATTCACACTCAGTGGCAGCAACCTCATCGAAAGATTCAAGCAAAACAAATTTTAAATTAGAACTTCAGATAGCCAAGCTGACTGAAGAGGTCGAGGCATTGGAAGAACCACATAACAAGAACCCAGTTTGGCAGAATTGTAGCAGACAACGCTCACGCTCCGGCACTCGAAACCTATGCTGGTATCAAGCGACGTTTGGAGAAAATACAAAAATAATGCACTCATCCTTGCCTATTTAATCTGCCATCGGAATTATAGACTCATATTCATAAAAAAACACCTTGAAAGACTAGAGTTAGGAAGTTAATATTCACAGGACATGTTCATTTGTACGTTCTGCAGGAACGATTAGCATTTTAGTCACCTACGTTGAGTATGTATCCTGTTGCCTAGTAGGCGCTGGCTCCTCCATGGCACAGATGACGTGTTCCATGGGTGTATAAGGCGCGAATGGCATCCTGGAGTATAGCCATCTATGATGAATTCACCTCGTTGCACAGTTCATCTTTGGTGGTTTGCATTGGGTTACAGCGCCGCATCCGTCGTTTCACCATATCTCACACATTTTCGGTTGGGAATAAGTCCGGTGATCGAGCAGGCCTGGGTAATAGTCTGAAATCCTGTGACAACAGGAAGGTATGTGTTCGTGAAGCAACATGCGGTCGAGCTTTGTCTTGCTGAAATATGGCGTCTGGGGTGTCGTGCAGAAAGGGTAAGGTTACGGGTCGCAGGGTGTCATTCACGTAGGTCAAACTGGTCACAGTGCCCTAGACATACACCAATTGTGATTTGTGGTTGTGCCCAATAGCACCCCACACGATAAGGTCTTGAGTTGGCGCTATGTATTCAATGTGATATCTCTTCCCCCTGTCTGGGGCGAACCAATATGCGGCCATCGTTTTCAAACAAACAGAACCTGGATTCAAAATATGGCTTCCGATTGAGATAGCTAAAATTAAAATTCAGGAAACTCAATCGTCAAAAATTACCAGTGTTTCGCCCAGAGTGCGGCATGGGGTCATCACTTGGATACCGCACCTTTTCCAAGACACTGGCCGGCTAGAACGCCGGTAGCGACACCCCTGAAAGCCATACATATGATAAGCACAATGCAGTGCCGACGTACTAGGGGAGAATTGCATCTCGACTTGCTATATTGCCCTCTCGGGCTAGCATGACCAAAATATGGCTTCCGATTGAGATAGCTAAAATTAAAATTCAGGAAACTCAATCGTCAAAAATTACCAGTGTTTCGCCCAGAGTGCAGCATGGGCTCATCAGTTGGATACCGCACCTTTTCTAAGACACTGGCCGGCTAGAACGCCGGTAGCGACACCACTGCAAGCCATACATATGATAAGCGCAATGCAGTGCCGACGTACTAGGGGAGAATTGCATCTCCACTTGCTATATTGCCCTCCGAGGCTAGCTTGACCAAAATATGGCTTCCGATTGAGATAGCTAAAATTAAAATTCAGGAAACTCAATCGTCAAAAATTACCAGTGTTTCGCCCAGAGTGCGGCATGGGCTCATCAGTTGGATACCGCACCTTTTCCAAGACATTGGCCGGCTAGAACGCCGGTAGCGACACCACTGCAAGCCATACATATGATAAGCACAACGCAGTGCCGACGTACTAGGGGAGAATTGCATCTCCACTTGCTATATTGCCATCCCGGGCTAGCATGACCAAAATAAGGCTTCCGATTGAGATAGCTAAAATTAAAATTCAGGAAACTCAATCGTCAAAAATGATCAGTGTTTCGCCCAGAGTGCGGCATGGGCTCATCAGTTGGATACCGCACCTTTTCCAAGACACTGGCCGGCTAGAACGCCGGTAGCGACACCACTGCAAGCCATACATCGGCACTGCATTGTGCTTATCATATGTATGGCTTGCAGTGGTGTCGCTACCGGCGTTCTAGCCGGCCAGTGTCTTGGAAAAGGTGCGGTATCCAACTCATGAGCCCATGCCGCACTCTGGGTGAAACAGTGGTCATTTTTGACGATTGAGTTTCCTGAATTTTAATTTCAGCTATATCAATCGGAAGCCATATTTTGGTCATGCTAGCCCGGGAGGGCAATATAGCAAGTGGAGATGCAATTCTCCCCTAGTACGTCGGCACTGCATTGTGCTTATCGTATATATGGCTTGCAGTGGTGTCGCTACCGGCGTTCTAGCCGGCCAGTGTCTTGGAAAAGGTGCGGTATCCAACTGATGAGCCCATGCCGCACTCTGGGGGAAACACGGATAATTTTTGACGATTGAGTTTCCTGAATTTTAATTTTAGAACCTGGATTCGTTCGGAAATACTATCTGCTTCCATTCTTGTCCCAAGTGTGGTCATTCCATACACCATTGCAGTCTAGCATGTTAATGCACATTAGTCAAAGGTAAGCGGAGAAGTGAACGACGCGCCGATAACCCAGACCGTAATAAACGGCGACGGACGGTCACTCCTGATACTGTACTATGTGCTACACTGGTCCACTGTTGTGCCATAGCTGAGGAGGACGCTGACCTGTCCTGCAATGCTGTTCGAATGAGGTGTCAATCTTCTCGGGGTGGTCTGGGTGGTGCGACCAGACCAATCTTGTTGTGTTCTACAGCCTTCTATGAACCATTCTGTACCCATCCGTTTCACTGCTGATACACTTACTCTTACACAAGCAAGAATTTCCCGGAAGGATGCATCACGTGCGCTCATGCCTTCTTTCAAACTCACTCATTTGAGGGTACGATTCTCGCATACATCTGTGAGGCGTCCTGCACGTTTGCTCAAGTCACATGATCCATTACCTCCGGTTTATAGGTGCAACGAGAGCCGCAGGCACATTTTGCCAGTCGGTGGTTGTGCGCCATGATATCGATGTGGACCTTGAGCCGAAGGCCTACATGGTTCAAATACTAATAATTCCTTCAGAACATACTAATGCATATGTCCTGTGAATATTGTGCCTTACTGGGTCGGCAAACAAATAAATCACGCAAAACAATCTGATACACCATGTTATAAGCAACAATTTACCATATTTCCTGTCCTCGTTTGCCCTGGCTGGTTCAGCAAAATCGCCTGCGTAACATCCGTAATTTGGTCTCCAAGAACCACTAAATAAGATCTCTTAAAGATAAGTAAAAATTGGATAAGAGAGTAAATTCCCTTAAATAAATCAATATAATTTCTAGTACATTTAGTGTTGTTTGCCATCAAGAGGCAACAGGACCTTCCCGTCTAAACAAGTCTAAAATAATGAATCTTGGGATCCGTGTGCCAGGTACATAAACACTGCACTGTATATTTAGATAAGTCTGAATACGTTAACAATTCGCGTTTAAATTAAACGCCCATGTGCGTATGATTAAAAGATAACAACTTCGCCTTAAGTAAAAGTAATGTTAAAATTATTCCCCAAATCACTAGGGACACTAATATACACTATAGGCTTGTTTAGGAGCTTCCTGTTACCCCAAAACGTTCACTGTCCCTACCATGGGAAGGCCCCATGTCGTCAGATGAGGGATAAAACCTCTCTTTCCCTAGAATATTTCGGGGTTCGTCCCAAGAGCAATCGACAACAATGACAAATAAAAGAACTTGAAACGGCATCAATAATATATTCACACAATATCCAATAGGACCTGAAAATAAACACGTAATAAACACTGATCTTGAGTAATGAGAGATGGTTTCGAGCCCTCGACCAGCTGGCTCCACAGAAGTCAGTGACCTCCATATGTCGGCAGAAAAGGCTACGACGTCTGCTGATAAACAAAAACAAAACCCTTGGCTATGCACGACTAAGCTTCACAGATCTGGTATATTTCTCTTCTAACGCAGAAGCCAGTCTGGTGGACACAGTACGTGGCAGTGCCAGCTGAGGCTAAAAAAACACTTCCTCTTCGCTCGAAGATATAACTTCTCATAGGCTCATTTTGCAAGCCAGAAAAATCACTCGTTATACTATGTGCCAGGTCCAGTAATTCCCAGACTCGTACTCTCAATAAATAACCTTCGATGTTTATTCACACATCGGGTATCATGAATATCATTCTTGCCTCTTATCTCAATCTGCCGTAGATCTGGGTTCGCGCCTCGTGCTCAGGCCTTTGTTAGCTTGCCGCAACTACTTTAAAAACCGCAATAAGTGCAACGTTGGTTAAAATCAGCATTGCCACACTGAGAAGATGAAATGTACATGCCTTATTCTAACATTCCATTCAAACCTATTCCTTATGTTGCCACTATCTCATATTAAAAGCTCCCCGTTCGACGTCCGAGAAGGTACAATTGTGCTTCGTGCTCGGAAGACGTTAGCATCTTAAAGTTACCCTACGCACACTAAGACAAGTCTATCACTGGAAAATGTAACATTAAACAACCCTAATTTAATATATTATCCTCGTGACCCAATAAATTCACGCAAAGCTAATAGCACTGTATAACACATACATTGATCCTAACATATTTACACTACCGCCCTTTAGGCATGTCAACATCTATATGCAATGGAACAAAAGGAAGTTGCCTATTCCTCTCTCATGCCAAGAAAACATCTATTCACACTTATCTGTGACACTGCGACCTCACGTCTCCTCCATGTAGACCTAGATCACTCTTGCGCTAACGGCGTCATGCTCAGCGGGTTCGCGGTTCTGCTCCCTAGTATGGTCCATTGTGATGCCGTCTACTTGACCACCTGGTTTGTAGGAACGTCTCGTTTGTAAAGCTGATCACCTGCTCGGACTGGTGGTGGTAAGACGGTCTCGTGACTAATCAGCTCTTGTCGTTAGATTCGCGTACCGCCGGTAGGTGCAATTTACACACACAATTAATATGACTATTTGATCATTCCCGTCACTCCTGGTTCAGCATTTCATGGGTTAGGACTGAAGAAACTATAGAACATGTCTCCTATCCGGGCTTATAGTTCGTCCCGTAGAGCTCTTAATCGTAAGTAGAAATTATTTGTTAAAATTGTAGCAGGAATCTGCACACTGATTTCTTGATCAAAGTTTATTGAAATACTACTTCCTAACCCCATGTAATGGCAATTGCTCCAGTCTACGGATGATAAAAACTGACCAACATTCTATATTCTAATACTGGCTTTGTGTGATTGCTACAAGCTCGTGAAGCACCCTATCTCACCGCCTCTCTTTCAGTGAATCCCATCTTCTCTGAATGCTCATTTATATGTTCTCGACAGATATGCGGCACACGGAGAAGCCCTATGATACAAACACTTCTCCTTTGTGTAAACTATAACTTGGTTCCCACGCTCATCTCGCTCATATCATACTAAGAAATACATCGGATCAGTTCGAAGGACACAGTATATTACTTCAAAATTTCCTGTTATTTTAACTTTGCCGAAATTTGTTCACATGAGTAATTATCGTCATGTTTTCACACCTTGCCAGGCCTTCTCATGCCGCATTTCTTCTTATAAGTATGGTATATGTAAATCTCCAGACAGTATTCGAGTGGTCTTATTCTCCTCCCTGGCTTCATCGCTCTCTCACACATCTTGCCGCGCCCAGTCTAGCTTGCTTCGCCCTCCTTCGAGCTTCAAGCTTCTTTCGCACCTTTCCAGTTTCGACTCCCGATACAACGTTCCTGATACGTTAAATAATAGCTCTATCGTCATGAAACGATATGGTTCAATATGAACTTCCTATATCTAGTCTTTCAAGGTGTTCTGGTTTTATGAATTGCGACTGTCGCCACAGGTTCATTTCCATGCCGCTTATTTGATGAAAAATAATCTGGTTTGACTTTCCTTGTTGATACGGCAACTGACGTCTCAGTAGTGCCCCAAGTGTAAAAGAGCTACTTTTTTCCAGATAAGTACAAATTATTTGCAGCAAATAGCTCCATCATCAACACATACGGTGAAAGAATATTGAACCTAGACCTTGGATTACGGTGCACCTTTAAATGGCCTTTCATTTCTGCACGTGTCACAAGACCTATTTTGTGAGCAGATTTCTTCCACAAGTTCGGCCTCTCTAGTAGATCAAAGCAATTCCATAACCTGAAAGAGCACTCTCTTCAACGCCCCTCCCCCCTTCGAGTGTACACACGATTGTCGCAGATAACTCTATTTAAGTATCCTTGCATTGAAAGTTCCATGATATCACAAAACATTTTCGAACTGACACAGTTATCAAACACTCAGTTACTCATCATATAACCATAGTAGGTCCTCCAGTCTACGCCAAAGAAAGAAGACTCCCAGCAGATAAACCGGTAGCAGCAAAACAAGAATTTGAATACATGATAGAATTCGGCATCTGCAGATCCTCTGCGAGTAACTGGGGCCAGCCCTCTTCAGATGACATCCAAGAAGAACGGAGAATGGCGACCTCGTGTTGACTATTGTCGGTTTAATAGTTGTATAGTTTTATTTGGAGTAATTCCACATAATGTATATGAGGTGACTATGTTTGTAAGTACAGGAGATATTATAAGTAGAATTTTGTAAACAATATAAATTTATTAAGGATGAGCTGTGTGTTTAATTGAAAACATTGTTGGTGTAAATTGTATAATATTGTATTCAAAGAAAATATCTTCTTCTCTTGTTAATTTAAAATTTAGTGCTTGACAATAATGTACTTTGGTGTATCATTTTTCACCGAGGTAGACACCTCATTTGCAAATGAAGTGATTTTGATTTGATTTGATTTTGAATAGTATCACGACTGCTGATCGCTACATCATTCCTAACATACAGGTATTTACATATTCCCTCCATGACAAGCGTGTATTCTCAATTATAGATCTGATTCGCGCATACAACAATATACCTGTAGAATCAAACGACATAGCGAAAACACTTGTGATAACCCCATTTGGGCTATATGAAATTATGTGTGTGCCCTCTGTATTGTGCAATGCAGCACAGACATTTCATTGATTTATAAATGAAGTCACTAGAAGTCTTGATATCTGCTTTTCTTATCTCGAAAACTTATTAGTTACCTCCAAAGACTACAACGAACACCAGATTTATGTAAAAATGCTGTCTCAAAGAGTTGAGGATATCGGGTTGGTAATAAATACAGCTAAGTGCAAGTTCATACAGGATAAGGTGAATTTCATAGGCTATGAAGTTGCGAAGTGTAGAATTACCTCTTCCTGATAAGATAGACGCATCCAAATCATTCAAACAACCAACAACAATTCAAGAACTTAGGCGATTTTTAGGGATCGTAAATTTCTACAGACGATTCCTACCTAACGCAGCACAAAGTCAGGCACTTCTCACTAAACACGTAAAAGGTGCAAGAAAGAATGACCAGTGACGAGTTTAACTTTGTTTTGTCATTCCTAAGTAGCGTATTAAGTACATGTCGTCATATGAGCTCAACCAAAACGTCGCAGGAGGAGAGAAAAGACATGGTCTCACATGCAAGTACATCATAATCAAACATCACCACACACACACACACACATAAATTAAAACGGGTTAGTGCTACCTTTTCGTCCCTACATGAGAACAGATACGTATACATATCCGGTAAAATATGAAAAGGAAACAGTGAATATAAGTTCTTTTCAATCAAAACAAGAAAAAAAGAACAAAACCGGGATCACCATGAACACTAGGTTAGCATAACTGTGGCAACCCAAAGGAAGAAAAGAAATAAATAAATACCTGGAGAAAGTTCCATACGTATTAATCAATCATGTACGTTAGTTCAAGACAGAGAGCCACATTTAAACTTCAGTCCATCTCACGCAACATTAGTACCATGGTAGTACCATGGTTACCGCTTGCATCAGCAATATCTACACGCGGTATGACTGTCCTATGTTTATTTCTCGCAAACGAGTTGCGTAAGCCCCCAGTCTGAAGTCGCGAACAGCATGCAAAGGGGGTCTGGAGGCCATGGATAAGACCATTGGTCTGGATTGGTTATGGTACTGAGCCCTGGACCACAATTACATTTGTTTTCACATGTTAGGGCAGTTAGCCCTGGACCACAATTACCTTTCTTTTCACATTAATACACCACGGCATTCTATGTCGGTTACTGGTCAGGAAGTGATACGATTGATAGCAGCTAAGCCTACAACGTCTTTCTTCGTACATAGCGCCTCCACATCTAGGCAGCAGTGCATCTGTCCATTGTTGATACAGAAATTCTACTGACATGGCATCGAGCGATGAATGCGTTATAAATGTTACAAAACAGCTACTCGGTACCAGGGTTCGGCAGGAGAAAGCATCATTGCGTTGGATACCTCACCGAATTCCTGTTCAAAACAACTTTTTCCTTGGACATGAGGGTGCATGTATTCTTCAAGGCTGCCAGTGTACTGTACCCTCCACTACATTAAGGTTAGTTCCATTTACAAATATTCTTCTTGTCTATTACACATTGTTTAACATTCGCGTTATATTTCCTTGTGTATTTTTTTACTTCGGCGGTCGGCAACGCTACGTACTACTAATAATTAGGCCTCTGTTTCTTATTAATATTCAATCATAAGTCGCGCGGATTTAAGCCTCTATTTCATATTCATATTTAAGCATATCTAGCGCAATCTATGGTTTCTTGTGTTTAGAATCGTAATTACTGCATCGAAACGTCTCAACTATTTCATCACGTTCTTATATAATCGTGGCTGGCGTTGGCACGAATGGACTCTGCCATCGCCTGAAGATTTGCCCTATGAATTGTCACTACCATACTTCAACATAGCCAGATATTGTTACTCTTATTTGTTTCATATGGTTATTCTTTGACATTGCCTCACTCTTAGGTCTTTTCATCGCGTAAGTTGGTCATAACTTCTGTCTGCATTGAATTATTGGAACGACATTTCATTGGACTAGCCTTCAACCAATGGCAGTGTCCATTCGCCCACCGTCAGCCATGATTACTATAATACAAACTTGCGTAAGTAAGACTGAAGTTTTACCGAGAGCCACGTATATTAAATAGTGAATCTTACTTAATATACCATTTATATGAAACGAAACACGTTTCATAATATAGCCTGCCCATATTGTTTACAGAGGCTTCCATTTTTATTTTAGAGAGCAAAGGAAATAAATTAGGATCAAAAGAAATGCTTTGAAAAATCATAGCGGCATGAGGCGCCATCTGTTTAACCGTGAAAGAGGTAGATGTCAAGTCAGAGAAAAGTTATCAAATAACAGACATATCAGGGAATAGACTAACAAGCCCATTCTGGGAAAAGTATAAAAACACTAGGTGAGGCACAAGCTCCTTCATGCAAACAATAATCAATTAAGTACTTCAGATATGGTACTAAAACCCAACCCATTGTCTTTAATTTATCTCCAGAAATCTTATTGATTCCAGCCGCTTTTCTAGTTTTCGAATGTTGTATCTTATTATCATAGGTAAATTTGAATACTCCTTCAGTATTAGTCACCTCCTCTATCTGGACATTATCCTTGTAACCAACAATCTTTATATACTGCTGACTGAATACTTCTGCCTTTTGTAGATCCTCACATACACACTACCATTTTCATGAATGATTCTTGGAACCTTTTCTGCCTTCCTGCGTCCAGGTCGGTCAACGTAAAAGAATTTCCCAACCAGCTTCTCAGGGGTTCTTAAATTTTCAGTTAATTTTTAACGTGGGATCCAAAGAAGTCTTCGATGCATCGATCCGTGGTTACTCATTTTCGACCTGGTGCATCATTAATTCCTTTTTGCTCCATGATGGACGTCTCCATCCGACTCATCAGCAGTGATATTTCAACTTACAAAAAACATAGCTAATATACCTTATTCTAACATGATATTCATAAATAAGTTCCCAAGTAAATTTTCTTAAACTATCATTATTTATCGACAACTAAAATCTAGTAAGAACTGAAAAGAAGATCTGAAGAAGATAATAATGATAAGGTTTTCATAACGATTACTAAATTGAATATGTGCTGCTCAACAGATGATCTTTTATATTACAATAACATCATTTCGCTGGCTGTCATCTTTCATTCATGGCTTGGAGCGTTGATTCGAGACAACGCTTGCATAATAATAATAATAATAATAATAATAATAATAATAATAATAATAATAATAATAATAATAATAATAATAATAATAATAATTGTACCGGGCGGTACACCTCCGCTCCGCTAATCCAAACTTTGGGCCAGTTGAAACTCCTCTACTGGAGGAAGCCTGAACTTTAACTACAGTGTTAATTCTCAAGTCTCTCAGAAGATGTCCCTACTTGTAAATTTTGAAGTTTTTTGAACTGTGTCGTTTTCGATGTATTTTTGTTTGGCCTGTAGTAAGAAGTGTGGACATTCTCTTCTAGATGGCACTACTGAAGGACTACAATTATGCACCCTAGTGCGAAGCGAACGAACTGTGTTTTGGGAAAAATTTTGGGTTCATAAGTTTGTTCTTTGTTAAATTTCTTTCAGTCATTGTTTAAGTTGGCAATATTAACCCTTTCTTTCCGCCAGTTTTGAATTTGACCAATAAGGAATTTCTGTAATTAATTTTCCACCAATAACGTGTTTCTTCTTCGTCTAGTGTAGTAGCGTTTGCCATTATCCAATAAAATGCTTACGGGCGGGTGTTATCATTCACGAAACGCCTCGAACTTTCCACGAGGGTATATAAACTGCTGATTTTCGGGTCTCCGGGCCACTTCAGTAATACCTATCATTGTGTAAATTATGTAGCAGGGGGCGGGAAGCGCCTCTTTCTTCGGGCAGCAGTTCAGCCACCAGGTAATGGCCTTTTAATAACTTCTTTTCTTGCCAGCTCAGCAGTTTAACTCTCGGGGCAGGTCCGAAGCCTTTTACCATGTAACTTTCCTCTAAAATGTAAAGACACTTGGTATCAATTCTATCTTTTTAAACTACAAATTGGGATAGAGAGTGCTTAACCCTCTCGAGCTCCCACTCATATTGCTTTGAGGTGAACTTATTTTCACAACCGTTTCTTCCCTTCTAATGTAATGCAAATCGTTTCCTTATATAAGTCACCTCTTTAGCATGGGATTAGCCCTTGCATTAGCGGCCTGGTGCCAAATAGGTTTTTAAATAAAGTGTATTAGGAGTGCAAGAACGCCTCCTCTCAAGTTGGTATTTTAGAGGCCATGTAATTGACCTGTTTCTTTACTTAATAGGCCTCAGTAGGTTGGGTATTTTTACCCCTGTTTTCATGTACTTGGAGGACAGCTTGAAAGTAGAATTTGGTGTGGCCTTTGATAGGCTGGAAGTTTGAGAGCGGATTGCTCTTCCCAAAAAATTTGTTTCTGCGTGCCTCGAGGAGGCTTTACTGTGTAATTGGGAGCAAGAGCTCCTGGGCATGATTTGGTCTTCTGCCCCTTTGTTGAATCTCGTATATGTGTCAAGTTGGGCTTATAGCTCAAGAAGTGTGTGTCTGGCCCTCGGAGCCCAAATCCTGTAATCACTGTAATTGTACATTCTCAATTAGTTGCTAGGCTACTAAGTGCTTGTTATATTTGTTATTTCTTGATCATAAAAAGAAAATATAACCTTGTTAAATTTTAAATTAACTTTAATTTCGTAGATTGAGACCCGTTCATCCCAGCATCTTCTTTCACCTCTGCTAATCCACCAATCCACGGTAACAATAATAATAATAAATGTTGACATAAAATGTGAATAAAGAAATAGTAAAATAACGCAGTGGCGGTGGTTACACTCAAAACATGGAAACGTGACGGAAAATTTCTAAATACGCAAAATAAAATCGTACGCTGGGAACTTATAGGCCTAATAATGACAACTAAGACAGGATTTAGGAACGTGCGGGGGCGCTATGAGGTCCATGGGAACGTATGACGTTATGGGGGAGAAAAGACTTACAATAAATACCCTCTAGCTCAACTATATTAAAAATAACAAGAAAGTTTTATAAAAGCAAGTTAAATTACATAGCAACTGATGCTTGATTCAACGACAGATACAAGTTGAGTAACCAAAGCGAAAACATAATAATGATGCTTAAATCTTTTAGTAAAATACAAGTTAAACGTATGTAGAATTACACATGACTTGTCAATTAAAATGCAGGTAAAAGATTTGAATATACAACCTACGAAAATCTAGGGCAAACTCGGACACGTTAAAACAAAACTTTAAAAATTATATTAAGCGCGAAAATACCAAAATACAAAAGGAGTTAAATTAAATCAAACAAAATCAGAAAACATTGAAATAGCATTTACCAAAAAAGAGGTAGGGTCCCTGGAGGGTAAACCTACGAGCACAACTGCACTCGTTAGGGCGGTCGGATGGAAATGACGCCGAGCACACGCATCATTTCCCCAAAGTCGGCAGGAAGACCGGAAATGGGCCGATCACAATTAACCAATAAGAAATAATTTCCACTAGGTTCTCGTTTGCCAATATAATTGCATGACCATATATGGACATTTCCTGGCCTTCTGATTCAAGAGGGATTACATCACTTGTTTGAACATCGGTAACCGCGCGTGCGGTATAGGATGCTTCAAAATAAGGCACCTTAAATTTTTTACATCAGATTACAATTATGACATACAGAATAATAAAAAATAATTTCTAAATAATTCTTCAAAAATTCTTCAAGTTAAACGTCTAAAAATGTTTTTTCTTCATGCTTGCTGACATTAATTTTAAATGATCAATTATGTAAAATTTACATACAAAAAATCCTTCAAAAAGCTTTTGCATCTTGCAATGTTCCTACTGTTGAATTTCCTTATTTAAGAAAAAGTTTATTACAAACATGTTTAATTTGCACAAACATATACTGCAGCAGAGTCCAGAGGTTCTCTTATTTATTCCATTCTCAGAATACAAAAGATTACCAACAAAAATGAAATCCTGCTGTCCTTTCTTGATGACCAAATTGCAATTCTGCTGTTCTTTCTTGATAATACACTTGCCACATCTTCTCCTCCTTCAAACTCAAGCTAAGCTCGAGAAAAACAAAACAAAAACACTTAAACCTTACTGAGGGGGTTGTGACCATACCACACCTGAAACTTTACATCACAATACTTTCGTTCTCTTCAGGAACGTCTATATAGGCAAAACCAAGTAGAGCGTTGGTATCGCTGTCAAACGAAGGCGCTGTCCGCGGACGACGGCAACTTCTCCATCAATATTGCAGTCCAACCATAGCTCTCTTACAGCCTCAGCACAGCCCACCAGCTTAGTGAACTGGCCCAAAACAGGCGAAGGTTATTGGCTCAATTTTAAGTATCTTCTATTTTTAATCTGAATTTCATCTGTCCTCTTTTTTAAAAATCTGAATTTCATCTTGGGCTCGTTGACGTTTTAGGAATCGGAATATTCAATAATTTTCTTGTAACATGCAGCTAAAATTCGCTGTTATTAATCTACTATACCTAATTTTAATATCATGTCTAAGATTCACATATTCAATACATGCATTACATTAGCAAGATCAAAGGTGTCACATCTACCGCATTTAATACCCGTGTGCAATTAAAATGTATTAAAGCTCTCAATATCCGAAGACACATTACTTTATAAGATTACTTACACTTTTGTGTGCCACTACATGAATTATTTCATAGTTTTCAACCCTGACTAGGTTCATTCTGAAGATTGTAGCTCAGTGTATGGTGATTAACCAACATCATAACCTAATATTATATCCTTTGTTCATAATAGTGAGGTTATCAGCTGACTATAATCCAACATCTTAATTCTCATCTCGGCTTGAGTACGTTGAAACTGTGGTAGTATACCTATTCTCAAAGGCAATAATATTTTTATACACTCATTTGCAAATACGATCCTCCTTTGTATTAATTACTACCTAACATACTCCATTTCTTCGTAATTCAATGACGTATATATCTCCATATGTTTCATACTCCATGTTTCCCTTCAGTAAACTATTCCACCCTGTCATTGCTGCAATTCATATCATATCTCTTGTCAATATTCACACTTCATTACAGGAATACCCTCCCTTGACGAATTACTTGCTTCTATTTTGCCTCATAATAAATATAGTCTGGCCAGTCAAAGTGAAGAGCTGTTGGGCCACGGACCAGCCGTAGCCACTTATGGGCCAAGACCCACTCTGCATCTACCGACCTACTATGGTTACTTCTCACTTCAATATACGTGGATTCAGTCTTACCTAGACAGTTAGCAGAAGTAGACGTGCTGAGTCGGGTGTGCCCGTACAGCGGGAGTGGAGTGCGAGCGGTGCGTGGAAAAAGGAAGACGGGTGTGAAGATGAAGGTGATTGGTGTCGAGCAATATCGGGCAGTTATCGGGAGTTGGCAGGGGCGAGGGAAGAAGGAAACAGCCAGGAGTGAAGGAGATACAATAAAATAAAGATTGAAGGGAGAGATGATATTGGTGGCAACGGTGATTATGCTACTGCTAGTCATAGGGGGTGTGGAAGTAAATCTCGGACCGACTCCCAATGGCAATATGAGCTGGAAAGATGTGGAGGTCATAAGGAGGGTGGATAGGGAGGTTGTGGAAGAAGTATGCCCATTTGAGCAAATTAAAAATATGATGAAGAAACAAGTGAAAGGATTTGAGAAAATGAGGCGATGGATATAGGGAAAAACAGATGAAATAAGGACCAAAGTAGGATTCAACGAGAGAGAAATTGTGTCACTTAAGGAGAAAATAAGGGGCATGGAGGAAGAGATGGTGAAGCTGAAGGCTGAAATAGAAATCAGCTACCAGGAACGCAGGAAGAAATGTTTATTTATATATGGAGTGCCGGATGTAAAAGAGAGGACGAAGTATTGACAATCTACAAGGTTGTGGATCTCATCCAAAAAGAGGATGAAAATTAACTTCAGTGAAGTTGATATAGACGATGTAGAGAGGATAGATAAAGCATGGGGCAACAGGCCGATAAAAGTGAAGTTGTTTTCCACTCTGATGGCGGAAATAGGGTTAAGAGGCGCGGATAATCTACGGAGCACAAAAATCTGCATTAAAAGACATGGGAAGAGAAGGGATGAGGAATATAAATACCCTGAAATTACATTTAGTCCGGGCCAGACTTGAAGGGTTAAGAGCTTACATTAAGGGTCAACAACTAGTAGTAACCAATGGCCGTTTGACCATGTGTTGGGCAGTGACGAAACTACGGGGTTTGGAAGAGAATATGAAGAGAGAAGAAGAAATGGGCAGGAGAGTGGAAGAAAGACAAGTTATGGACAGCAGTGTTAGAGAAGACGGACATGGTGATAAAGAAATAACTAAGGGAAACAGGAAGTTAAGCGAGGAATTGCACGGAGATGAGCATGGTGAAAGTGCGATCGCACATAGTAAAAAGGAAAGTGCAGTCGACAACGGGGCGAAAATAGAAAAACGTATGGATACAGCTATGGACATAGTCAGAGAAGAGGAAAGTCGGAGAGGCGAATGCAGTGAAGGAAGGGATGTGCAGAGTGAAGAGGAAAGAGGAAAGAGCAGCGGAAACCAGGCAGAAAATAGAGCTGTACATGAGCAAAGGAAGAAGCAGGAGCTTAAGAGACATGTGCAGAATGAAGAAAAATGAAGAGGGTAGAGTCACAATAAGTAAAAACTCTAATAAGTTAGTAAGTAAATAAGGGAATAGTGGCTGTAGACATGGTGATAGTATAGGGAAAGATATTAAAGTAGTTTTAGACCCTATGTGTCTGTATTTTAGGGTTTGGTTGGTGAAGAATGATGAAATTATAGTGGAGGGAGGTTTTGATGTAGTCGAGATAAAAGTAGGATATTTTAAGTGAATGTGTCTTTATGTTAATTGCAATTGCATGGCAATTATGAGTGAGTTATCAGCAAGTTAATGATGGTATTTTAAGTGAATATACCTTGAGCAACTTAATGGTGGACTCAAGTGGAAGTGTTTCGTAAACAAGTATAAGTTGAAAGATGTCGGAGTGAGGTTGTTTTGGTATAAGAGGTAGATTTTTTGTATGTGTCGGTATTTTGACTGTTTTCTTTTCAAGTAAAAAGATAAACAGTATTAGTAAGTAAGCTGGGTAATAATGAAAGGTGGTACGAGGAGGTGCTATAATGTGTTTATTGATTGTATGTGAGCCAATAGAGAGGAAGCCATTGAATTGTAATTTAATGTGGAGGTTGGATTGGTGTAATTGGATTGTTATTCATAAGGGGTTGATTTGGTGATATGTGAGAGTGATTATGGTAAGCGGGAATTGTTTATGTTAGTTCTATAAGAGGAAGTAAATTTATGGTGGAAATGTATTGTCATTTGAAAGAGATAGATTTGGTGGTGTAGTTGAGATAAAAATGATGAAATTATAGAGATGGTCTGGTAATTATTGAAGGAGTAAGAGGTGGTGGTATAATTTAACGTGGAGGATGATTAAGAGTTGGTGTTGGTGGAGCGTAAAGAATGATGATATTTAAGGAAAGGTGAGAAGGATATAGTTGGAAGGTGAGTGGAGTATGTTTGGTAAAGTGCTGAAGGGGGAGAGATTTGGTGATATGCATGTTCATAGTGAGCAACGACAGGTAACGAGAAAGTTGAAAGTTTGAGATAATGGAGTGATTGTTAATAAGGAAAGATGGTTCGGTTGTTAAGAAAGAGGAAGTTATAGAGGCTGTGATATTTGTGAACGGTAATATGGTAAGAAGTTACATAATGAGGACATAGCGAGTAACAGTGATGATGATAAAGTGATTTAATGTGTAATTTAATATGGTGTTTGGGTCATTGCGGATTGGAAGTGTTACCGGTTTGCTAAGAGTGATAGATATATCTAGATGATAAGAGAAGTTTGGGCTAAGAGTGATTAGAGTTGTGTTTGTGAACTGACAAGAGGAAGCAAGATAATGATGGATGTAGTGTTATTTCTAAGGGGTTGATTTGGTGGTTTGTGAAAGTGATTATTTATGAAGTATGGTGTTATAGTGAAGAGCAGCGGCAAGAGGGTTGGAAGTTGGTCTGTGAGTGGTTAGAGGTACTGTTAAGAAGCCAAATTAGGTAGGTAGTGGAGTGTGTTTGTTAATTGTATTTGAGTAAAAAGTGAATAAATTATTTAGTGTGAAATTTAATATGGAGTTTGAGTCACTACGGCCTGGAAGTGTTTCCGGTTTGATAAGAATTAATAATTAAGCTTATTGGTAAGACGTTGGAGGTTGAGGTCATAAGGAATAACGAGAGGTAACTTAAAGTAGAACAGTGCATATGTTGTTGCATAGGTAGGCACAGCTCAGCAGATTGAGGAAGAGGTGAGTTGGTGTCAGCTAGCCTGGGTCAGTGAGGAAGCAGATAGCTGGGTTTTGCTGACACTACAGGATGAGGAAGGACATTAGCCTTCCATGGTATGCCGGTGTGCGATACTTTGTTTTGTTTTGTTCTGTCTTACCGGAAGGTATTTTATACTTATGCCGAGATGCCAGCTACTGTTAAATCAGAGCTTAATTTTGTTTGTTTTGCCATTGCTTGATTACTGTTTTAGTTTACTTGCCATGTAATTTTGTAACATACTTTTTAAATTTTGTTTTGATACGTTGGTTGGTGACGTGTTGCCATTGCGATCAGATCTCCATTAGGAGCTGGCAAGGGGCCACCTTGCAGTGGTGACGATTAATTATCCTAATTTATCTTATTTTGTTAACTCGCTTATTTAATTTAATATGATTAATTTCTTGTTAGTTTTACCAAGATATCGCTTAGTTAATAATTCATTTAATGTTATTTCATTTATTTTATGAGAATCTATTACATGTTAGTATAAACGCCTGTCTAGGTTGGGCTTATTATTTTTTCTCCATTAATGGATCAATAAGGTGGCAATACTGTAGATCTGTAGGAAAATAGAGATGATATGATATGAAATATACGTGGATTAGCACACAAGTTAATTGCGAGAGGTTGGTATATCAAAGAAGTTGTTTTCGACGATTACATCAGGCACAATTATTATTTTTCACTTTCAAACAACGTATAATTATATTCTATCAAACTACATAAATATTTTAAAATAACAAGAATCTTATCTCAATTCGTCCGCCCTTTTTGGGATGGTCTGGTCTGCTTGACTACTGCCTGCGAATCTTGCAGCAAACAGCCGTAAGGCTGTTGTCATCTGGGATCTCGGCTGATCATCTTAGGTTGGATCGGGCAGCTCTGAGTAGTCCGTTTCACCCATCTTGTTAAAACTTCTTCGTGACGTCAATATCGTTCATGGTAAGTTGTTTTATCTTATTTTGTTAACTCGCTTATTTAATTTAATATGATTTAGTTTCTTGTTAGTTTTACCAAGATATCGCTTAGTTAATAATTCATTTATTCGCAGGCAGTAGTCAAGCAGACCAGACCATCCCAAAAAGGGCGGACGAATTGAGATAAGATTCTTGTTATTTTAAAATATTTATGTAGTTTGATAGAATATAATTATACGTTGTTTGAAAGTGAAAAATAATAATTGTGGTAAAAGATGAATTGCGTCGGATAATACATGGTGATGTTTTCTCTAGCAGTCTTTCAATTGATTAAATGTGCTAACAGTACAGTTTGCTTTGGTCTCTAATTTCCTTTAAATAATTATTTCCTCAACTAGTTCCGAGATTTAATGAAATCGATGTAGATTTACTCTCTTTATATGGGCTACTTTATAGCTAATATGCAATTCTGGTCTTTTTCTTCTCCGTGCGGAACAATTGTATAGGCGTATAATGCTCTACTCTTCTCCCAATTTTACGTTGAACTCTTCGTAAATTGCGAATTTCCTTGTTTATGAGCGGATATCGCTAATTTGGCAGGTTACAATCTTCTATATCCTTCTAGGTCAGTATTATCTCTATTTTCCGCAGTTTTGTACTGTAATTTTATGTTCTTCGCTCAGTTGCGTCTGAATGATTGGAGCCGATAAAAGAGTCATTCATTTATTCTCCTGTTCTTTTTTTCAATAATCCAGATCCCATTTCTTTGTCTTTTACACAGTCAACACGATTATATGTACAGTAAAATACCAGTATAACAAAATTTTGGGGACCTCTGAAATTAATTTGTTATACTGAAATTTTGTTATACTGAAATAAGTCAATTCGTAAGAACTCGCCTAGTATTATATCCATTAGTTATGGTTGTTTTTACGAGGTCATCTGCCCTGTTATATCAGCTGCAGGATCTATATAACTTCAAAATACCATTATAATAATAAGAGTTACAGTACTGACAGATGTTTTCAGAAAATCTATTTTTACATTGTACCAGCAAGTCTACACACACTGTTCCAGAACATTTTTTGAAAAAGTCTGTGATTTTCTTCTGAACAGATCCAGACACAAAAGCTCGTTCCAAATAGTCACCAACCACTGCACATGAATTTAAAACAGATTCTGGCACATCACTTCGTGACACGAGAAAATCTTGAAGGCTACGTGCCATGTTCGTTGCCTGCTGAAGAGTCAAGCTCTGTCGATCACAATCATTTTGGGGGTTGTCTTCCTCTTCCTCCTCATCGCATGGATCTCTATCATTCATAATGTCCTCCACAATTTCCTCATTTGTGATTTCTTTGTGGACTATTACATCACTATCTACATTGATGTAGTTGGTAAGACTTACTGTAGATGGCACATCCAATGTTGTACACAAACGCTTCCAATTCTCCTCGGTTTCCACATCATCCAACACTTCACTTTCTGCGACGTCTTCTGTAAAAACCACTCCAGCTTTTCTAAAGCAGTTTGTGATGATGTCTGCATTCAGGGATTTCCATGCAGCATTAAACATCTGCATTGCTTCCAATATATTGATGTTAATGGCTCTATTCGTGGCAACGTTTCACAGCATTCGACGGACTACACGAGCTCGGTAATGCCGCTTTACTGCATGAATTATACCCTGATCCAGCGGCTGTAGAATTGAAGTTGTATTTGGAGGCAAAAATAAAACTTTTACATGCTCCAAATGGCGAGGCACACAATTATGAGAAGAGCAATTGTCCAATAATAGAAGAATTCTCCTCTTTTCGGCCTTCATCCGACGTTCCAAGTCCAACAACCACTCTTTGAATAGCACAGATGTCATCCATGCCTTAGAATTGTGCCTGTATTCACAGGGCAGATGTTGCACCCCCTTGAAGCACCTTGGCTTCCCAAATTTCCCAATTATGAGAGGCTTCAGTTTGTCCGTCCCTGTGGAATTGGTGCACAAAAGAGCCGTGATACGTTCTTTTGAACGTTTGCCCCCAAAACACTTATATCCCTTAAAATCAAGGGTTTTGTTCGGCATTAGTTTATAAAATAAAGCAGTTTCGTCTGCATTATAAATGTCTGCGGGCGAATATTCTTTCAAGGCATCCTTTAGAGTCTCCAGCCGCCATGAAGACGCAACTTCCTTCGGGGCATCGTTAGCTTCACCATTTATAATTTTGTGGGATATGCCTATCTCTCCCGGAACCTACGAAGCCAACCAGCACTACCCATAAACTCAGGTGACCCAAGCGAACGTGCGAAAGATCGCGCACGCTCACATAACAGTGGGCCATTTATTGGAATGTTTTTACTCCGCATTTCCACAAACCACGTATAGACGGCTTGGTCCACCTCCTTGTAGTCGGCTGTCCTGATCTTCTTACGCTGTGGACCTAGGGCATCAGCATCAATGTTTTCCTCTATCTTACTTTTCTGTTTTAAAAACGTAGAAAGTGTTGACGGGCTAATGCCATACTTCTTCGCTACATCTCCTTTCTTTCCGTCTTTCTCTACTTCCGCAAGTATTTTACGTTTTTCACTCAACGAAAACTGCTGTCGCTTCTGCTTATCCATTTGCGATGATATGTAGGTACGGTACTTATTTATTTAACGAAATGCACACGAACTTTGCAAGTTTAATGATATAACCTTAACAGCAAGAAGTAGTTCTCCAAGAGGGAAAGAGAAAACAAGCAGAAATCAGCCTGGATTTTTATTCATCTGATTGACCGCAGCTGGGCCGGTCCAAATAATGACATGAGAAGTCAAAGAGAATGTGAGAAGTGCTTTGAATAGGCTTTGCGAATTAAATACGAAGAAGAAACATGCAATGCATCCGTCGCGTTCATTGGTGGATTACAAACATCGCGATCCTACTCAGCCAATAGTGTGACGTGTTACATTGGTTGATGGGCCAAGCCTATTGGTTGCGCAAAGCGTAGCGTTCATTGGTGGATTGCAAACTTGGCGCTCCTACTCAGCTAATAGAGTGACGCCTTACATTGGATGACGGGCGAAGCATATTTATTTATTTAATAGCGTACAAATGTGCATTAAAAGAAAAAATACATTAATCTTTAGCATATTCTAGTGAAGATTTTGTTCTCTTGTTGCACTTGCTGAAATGATAGCGATCGCAATGTTTATCACACAAAGTAGGGACGGTTCATGAAAGTCTGATCGCCGGCATAGACTATGGTGAAACTCATGTACCGCCAGCCTATTCAAAGCACTTCTCACGTCATTATTTGGACCGGTCCATCTGCGGTCAATCATAGCATCAGCTGAATAAAAATCCAGGCTGATTTCTGCTTGTTTTCTCTTTCTCTCTTGAACTACTACTCGCTGCGTATGTGAAAGCTGCATTCTTATTTTCAAATCTTCCCGTAAAAAAGTTTCTTTGGATAATTCATACGCAAGTCGTGATGGTGACATCATGGAGATGCCCAGTATTCGTTTCCGAAATCGGGCCTTTACATTTTCAATAGTTCGAAGGTCGGACACCGTTAGTCTTTCCCAAATAAGTTCCATACCATATGTGAGAACTGGGCGAAGCGTATTGGTTACACAAAATACGCCTTCTCGATCGCGTACGGTGCATGTATGGAAAATGGCGAACATATCGTCTGAATAACGAAATAATGTAACAAGAAACATGTTGGTCATAAAACAGGATGAATTTTGGTTTTAATTTGAGAAAATATGGTCAAACTGGTAATGAAAAGAGCTCAATTTTAATTCGTTAAACTGAAACTACGAAATTCGTTAAAATGAAATATTTTAACATACAACAAATAGGGAAAAAGGAAGGGACCAAAAAAATTATTCGTTATTCTGAAAATTTCGTTATACTGGTGTTCGTTACAGCGGAATTCTACTGTATTGTGCTATTATGCTAATCTGGATTTCTGTGAGAGTGTATGCCTATTTATTATGTTTGATGTCAACTCCGCCCATCGTATTTATTCCGATCTCCTTAATATTTCCACTTTAGGGATATGGTAGTGTAATGGTACAGTACTTTCATTTCTCACTAAAATTTGTATGACAGCGAATTATTCTTGGCATCATGTTATTCTTAGTTGACTTCTTTGCTAGATTCAATTTCCTAGTAAGTTCCTTCAATTTCTCCTTAATTCCAAGGCATTTCTAACTCTATTTCTTTCCAATCTGCATCTCTTTCTTAATCTCTTTATCTCTCTGTTATAATAAAGTGAGCCTTTACCATTCCTTACCACCTTTAAAGGTACACACCTGTTTTCACATTCCTCAACAATTGCTGTAAACCCATCCCAGAGTCTTTTTAAATTTTTATTTACCGTTTTCTAGCTATCATGGTGATATTTTAACATTTCCCTCCTGCCTTCTTTACCAGAGATATATGGTACTGCATAATAGTCCCACGTTTAGGACCGTCCTTTCTATCGCTTTTTAACTACACCACAATACTACTTAGTCGCACTGTATATTTATCCTACAACACCATAAACAGTATAAAACTGCCGTTAATTACTGAATACTGAAGGGAATACACAGGAATTATACAATTCAAAACTGCAGTTAAGACAGAATTCTAGTAAGAGAGATTCTACAGATATTTTTACTATACTACACAAATATTTAACAATAACAGAATAAGTGAGCTAATTTCCAATAAGATACAATACGCTGCAATAATTTTAAAATACATGCAGACGTAAACTAATTATAATATATTATTAATAAGCACAAACATAAATGAAATTTGTATGTTTGAAATTCACAAGCATTACTCAAAGATTACCAGCAAAGCTAAATGCGTAGACAGATTATTATCAGTAGTCTTTTTATCCTTCTATGCTCTAATAGATACAAACGAAAGATACACACGAATATTATAGCAGGCAAGATACTGTATAATATACCGTATCTACACTACAGTTATCAACTGAAATGTGGTTGTATGATTTTACTGCTGGCGGATTACTATTGTTTTCCCTACCGCGCGGGACGGAGAATAAAAGTGTCCTTAAATGTTGGAAAATAAGAATTTGTCTGCAATTATTCCTCAAAAAGAACTTCTGTCAAAACTACGCGGGGGTCTTGAATTGCAATATTATTGGGATATAGTAATTTGATTGTTAACTTTTATTCGATAAATAAACGAAGATGCAAAGTACAAAGTATACCGGGGACTTAGAAATACAAATTATCGGAATACAGTAATCAGCTGATTCTTGGATTGTTTTACACTCTACTGGTGATGCGAGTACTCGAGAACAAAATGTCGAAGAATTCGATTTTTACAAGTTCTCGAGATATCTCGAGTCCTGATAAAAGTATTCGAATACTTCCAATCGGGGTATTCACTAACGATAATCTCAAAGCGAGACCACATTGGTCCCTCTTTATTCAGTATCCGGAAACAGTGAGGATAGTATCGCCATTTCTCGACCTAACTCAGTACTACCTCTGTGTTCATGATAGGAGTAAAAATAGTAATGCACATCATACGAGTATTTACCTAAGGTGTATTCGAATGCTTCTCTCAGACGGAAGAACGAGAAGTTCTCGATGTATTCGAATGATTCTCTCTGACGAAGTAGTTAGTGTTTTTAGCTGACACCCCTGGATGCATGTGTTCTGTTCTCGGCCCTGCCACCAAACAACGAGAAGTTCTCGAATAGAATCGTAATGATTGAGCTTATACGCCAATACCATGTTGCAATGAGGTTTATAGGTCACTATGTGAAAGTGAATCGCTCACAATCAATTATTTGCTTTCTTTATACTTCTTGCAATCATATTTCTATTTTTTCAGAATTTACTTTACGTCACACCGACACGCATAAGTTTTATGGCGTAGATGGGATAGCAAAGTACTAGGAGAGGGAAGAAAATGGTCGCGGTCTTAATTAAGATACAACCGCAGCATTTTTCTGGTATGAAAATTGGAAACAACGGAAAACCATCTTTAGGCCTGCCGACAATGGGATTCGAAGCCACTCTCTCCCGAATACAAACTGACAGCTTCGTGCGCCGATCCATGCAGCCACTCTCTTGGTGAAATAAAATGATAATTAACACAATTGGTATGTAATATATACATAATATATGAATGAAAATACACAGTAGAGTCGAGTATTTTGACAGCAAGCAATGGCGTGACATCATATTTCTATTTTAAAAAGGCTGAATTTTAAAATTCCTTATATGTTCGTCTAATAACATATTCATCGTACAAGAGCTTCCCGGACACAGATTTGTTCCCGATGTCTCGAGTTCACTTACATTTCAGTTAATCGAGTTATGTAGTATTCGAGAACTTGGTTTAGAATCTTAAATGTTCTCGGGTGCACAGTATTCGGTTCTGCCCATCATTAACTACTACCATATACTCTTTGATCTTGTGGGAATGCAGCAAACAATTGTCAACATTCTAAGGATTGTTGACGAATTATCCAGTGAAATAACAATTCTCTTTAACATCTTTTTAAATCGAATTCTACAGGCGTATCGTGTTATTTAAGGGCACGTGTACGTGAATTATTTTCAAAAAATTTGAATTTTTATTTTCGTGTATTACTATTCTATGGAGTTCTCTCTTTCAGAATATATATAGTTTACATATGTTAGCAAGCATATTTTGTCCTAAATGTTGTTTTTAAAAATGTCTGCACTAACTTGCCAAGCCCCTTTAAATGTCAAATACTTAGAAGTGTCATAATTTTTCCACCAGTAAAGATAGCGGAAAGTGGTAAGTAGTATTTTATCGATTGGCTGCTGTGCGTAAGAACTGATTGCTCTTAGACCTGCCAGCTGCAACGTGTTAGGTTTTAAACAGAAGCCAGTAGCATGCAAGACATTCTCTATTTGTAAAGATCCAGCATTTGCCTGGTGTGAAAATGGTAAACTACAGAAAACCACCTCCAGGGCTTATTACAACTATACTATGGCTTAGCTATAGGGAGAAACCAGGGTAATTTGGAAACTATGAGAAAATCTGTGTGGGCTAGTTTACTTCACAAAGCATCAGCTGATGATCACCCACAACACGTGCTATGTCCTCCAGGTACAGACTCCTGGCGTGGGTACCAGAGAGCAAAGGCTGAGGGTAAAGATTATTCTCATAAACATTCATTACCTTATGCTGTTATTGAAGCCATAAAACCTATTTATATAGATCTTAGTGCCAAAAATCTCTTCGAAAAATGTTTATGTGGACTGAACACGGAACCGTAACGAGGGTTTACATCATTGCATTTGGGAACGTGTGCCAAAATGCAGATTTGTAGGTCTTCCTACTCTAAAAATGGGTGTATTGGATGTAGTAATCTGCTTCAGTTCAGGTGCTTCCTCCAGATCTAAGGTACTGGAGTCATTAGGAACGTCTCCAGGGGAAAATATGGCCTCAGCATTAGCTGCAATTGATCACCATAGAGTAATTGATACTGAGAGGGCCGCATTTGAAACCTCGAAAGAGGCCAGAACAAAGAGAAAGAATATGAAAAATCAGCAGGATGATGAGTGTGTCCTCAATCATGAGGAATATGGAGCTGGAATGCATTGAAACTAGAGGGTTGGTCAAAAACTTTAATTTTTACTTTAAATGGCTCTCCTGAAAAATTGTATTTTTTAGAATATTTATTTTACTATCTCAGTGACCGTAAATGATAGACCACTGAAATTTGGCACACAGTTTCAGTGTGCAATTATCTAAAATGTAGACTACAATCATGAACATAGCTCTTTATTTATGAAGCATGGGCCATAAAATATTCAACAAAATTTATGAAAATATTAATAACAATTTTAGAAAATTTCCCACAAAAGAACTATTTTACCAAATATCATTATTGTAGTCTACTTTGTAGCTACATGCTGTGGGTAGCACATGTAAAAATATCATTCATATCACACGAGTAGTTTCTGAGTTTACCCATCCGACAGCTTGGAGTGATTTTGCAGACTTAAAAAACAATGCAAGAAGTAAACTCTCATGAAAAATTAACAATTAAAATTAACCAATAAATAATAATATGAAAACAACCTACAATGTTCATTCACTGCACATAATAATTTTTGTCTACTTAGAACAAGTGTATCTGGCCAAATTATGATGGCAAATATAGTGATTTTTCACTATTTTACAATGGTCTTCAGAAACACGTGCGCTTAATTGGATAAATTAATATCTTCGTGATAGTTTGATCGGATATCTATACGAATTTGCACGAATATAAGAGTCGCGGAAATTACTGCTCCTTTTAATAATCTGTCTTTGTAGGTATTATACCAACGAAAGTACAGATATTTAAAAATAAAAATATTAATATTATTTCCTAAATTATTTCCTAAACCTAAATTCGAAACACAGTACACATAATCTATTGGACACCAACTGAATCACTCGATATAAAATTGAAATACATATCAATACTCCCAATTTCTACCAACAAGCACTAAACACCAATATATAAATAGCAGTAAATTCATCACACACACACACACACACACACACACAAAATTGAACAATTTCTATAGGTTTTAACTACGTTATCTTAACGATAATGCAAGAGCACTCCCAACAGCCGAGCAATCACAAACATGTCCAACAATGGAAAAACTGATCAGAACGCTGTTAAATGAAATCTATTCTACTATACTGATAATAGGGGTCCGTACGTGGTATAGGTGTAATATTCGTTCAATGGATCTTGGAAGGCTTTTTTATTATAATCACATAGCAGGCATAACATCCATAAAAAGAAAGGTGCTAAGCGAATTCAACTTAACTATAGCTGCGTTTACCATGCGAACAATTTTCTTCTCCACACAGTTTTGAAATCTAAATGTCTAAAAGCTTTCATACCGGCGTCCAGTATTTATCGCATTGGATTGATTCGGGGAGAAGGGAGTGGTAAAATTTTGATTGAGGAGGATATCGTCAAATATATACAATCCCCAGTCCCGGTTGTCAAGGCACAAATGCTGAAAAGAAGATGGATAGTTGAAGATCAAATTGACTACATTCCTGCCGGCACAGTAAAGGTCACGTGCGAATGCCAATTTTTACCATAATTTGTAGCAATTTTCATGTCATATTTGAGGAACAGACTTTTATCATTCGGCTCATTAATTCTTGCAAATGTCAAAGGAATGGCATACTGCCATGTACTGACGATCAAGAATCCTGAGATGCGGTCACTGCTCCATGAATCATGAAAGAGTGAAATGCTCTGTTGAACTAAGGAAATTCCACAATTGTGTGCTTTTCTTTGCTAGTTGCTTTACGTCGCACCAACACAGATAGATCTTACGGCGGCGATAGGACAGGAAAGGGCTAGGAGCGGAAAGGAAGCGGCCGTGGCCTTAATTAAGGTACAGCCCCAGCATTTGCCTGGTGTGAAAATGGGAAACCACGGAAAAGCATTTTCAGGGCTGCCGACAGTGGGGTTCGAACCTACTATCTCCCTAATAGTAGGTTCGAACCCCATTGTGGGCTTAATCGCAGCGTGCGGCAAATAGCTATCTAAAGTATTATGTGCGTTGACAATTTATCTTTTCAACAAGCACAGGCCAAATCACAGCCATGGGAATTTTCACGTCTTCAGGTCCCTTATCACCCTCCGCTTCGTGAATCCGATGATGAGCCTCAACATGAGACACCGCGTAAGCGCAAATTCACTGATGTAATTCACAGAAACATGTGGCCAACTCCGACTCGAGGTATCGATAAAGCAGGTTATCACGCTAAATTGCGACTTCCTACTTTGGAGCTACAGTAGTCAAGGAAAAACGAAATCACACCCACTTTCGAGAAAAGTGCAAGTAGGATCATTAAATAACACAGCTACCAATTCATTTGATCATCACATTCAATCAGAACTCAATAACTTCCCTAACTCAAAAATTCTGCCCAAGCTGAAATCCAGCAAGACTTCCAACATTTAGCAGAATTTTTAAGGAAACAAACTCAAGGAGCGAACTTCCTTAAAATGCTTTTTGATAAAGTTAGCAAGATATTTGGAGAGGAGAATGCGAATAATGCAATGAAATAATTGAGTATTATTCCGAAAAACATGAACTAACATTATTAATTCAAGAATATCACCCAACCTTATTTTATAGCAAGAAACTTACCTTAAATGAACTAGGAATATAGGTAAGCATGAAATCTCCGGTAGACACGGGTTAAAATGGGATAATGAGTGCAGAGGATGGCTAGATACACAAACAGAGGGTTATAGTTTAAATGAAAACTAAAAGAACAACATCCAAGGATATAAATATATTATAAAAAGCAAAATCTAGGAAAAATAACATTGCATCACAAATCCAACGTTGTACTAAACATAACAAACATCTGTGCTATGGCGTAAAGGTTTTAGATAAATAACTTTACCTTGCCTTTATCTTTCAAATGAATAACAGAACAAAAGTTTTGTATTTAAATGTGCCTTCACTTCCTCGTTATCATATATCCATTAAGTTCTTCATTTTGTTATCATTCACAGTCACTTACATGTATAGTTTGATAGTTTCATTCTCTATAGTTTGATTCAAGTACTTTTAAATTATACAGTTTATTACTTCATAGTCACCTTATAAAAACAGGACAAACACGATTAAATTACTCATATCACTCCTTCATGTACTTCATAAATATATTTATATGTTATTTAACCAGTCATAATAAGCTTATTTTAATTTACACTGTACTGTCACCGAATGACACACAGTGAGAAATTTGCAAAAAATATTATGAATCTAAATTTTACACTCACGAAAGAATTTGAAAAATATAAGTTAGATCAACTTATACAAAAAGTAATCATCACTGTCATCATGTACTAAAACGTTATGCTGGAATGTGTGGCAATTTTATTCCGATATGATTTCACTTCAGGAAAAAGGAATACGTAGAATGAAATAAACTCACATTTTGGTCTTCTGTCCCCATCATTTGGTTGTGGCGGTCTCCAAGATTCATACCCCACAGACAGGCATTTTGGAATTCCTTCGCGATATGAGTTACCCTTCAGATCCTCTCCATGATTCAGTCTTCCATAATTGCAGTCGCTTAAGTGCGGCCAGTATCCAGTAATCGGGAGATAGTGGGTTCGAGCCCCACTGTAGGCGGCCCTGAAGATGGTTTTCCGTGGTTCCCAATTTTCACACCAGGCAAATGCCGGGGCTGTACCTTATTTAAGGACGCGGCTGCTTCACTCCACTTCCTATGTCTTTCCTATCCCATCGTCGCCATAAGACCTATCTATGTCGGTGCGACGTAAAGCAAATAGCTAGCAATCTTCCAAAATAAGGTTGGAAGATGCTGCGGTTGGTTGGTCATCCTAGAACTACTATTCATGTCGGATCCAAATGCGGATGTCGTAAATATTTCGAGTCATAAAATGATGCCTCATCCCAGATGAAATCGTGCCGTGATGGGATCGATTTAAAGAATTGCACTTCACGTTTTTCGTTGAAAGACGCTCACTTCGAACTTGATCGATGTCTAACGTCGCGGGTAAAATAAAGTGAATAGTTAATAATTGCCTTAACAAAAGGTAACCTCTTCATTAATATCATTAATTGTATCGGCTTCCCACTTTGCATTACTACTATGCATGTTTAAGCGCACACACGTTCCACATGATGAACCACATTAAAGGAAAACGTCACTTGACGATCTGCCAGTAAATGACGTGCACATGTCACACCTCGCACAAAAAAACTTTACAATCACTGTTCAATTTAAACCATTTAACACTTGGTTCAGCACATTTATACACTACCGAAAGTTTGCATACTTGCATTAGCGTGTGTAAGTGTTCACAATAAAAGTGTCCAATTCGACGTGGTATACACTGCTATCTCGAATAAGTTAGAGTTCGTGAACACATGTTTAAATTTATCTGACTTCGTTACGACAGCTTTCTCGAGGTTTTGAACATCTAACAACGTATAGACCCTTCGTGTTGTAGTATTCGATAACGTAACCTTCTCGAGTACTTCGCCGGTGTAGAGACGATATACCATAATGTTAAAAGAATAACCGACAACCTACATACATTTCTTGTAGTATGGGCGGCGTTCCGTAATGGTAAGAGAACAACTGACAATGTACAAACTCATCGTGTAGTAAAAACGATGTTTCACACAGAAAAGAGAACAGCTGACAACGTACAAACTCTACATGATGTAAAGGCGATGTTCCAGACATAAAAGAAAACAAAGTTCTTCTCTGCAGCCGTTTAATTCCCTCCATGTTGATCAAGGATGTCAGACGGAAAGATGTACCACTTCCGAGTATCACCACGCCGTCCAAAGAATATATAGCGAATATAGCAACCATGCGCCTAGGAAACATTTTTATGGACTCATGTATGTAACCTTTCCGGGTACATAGCCTCCTTCGTCGTAGTAAATTTTAATCAGACATGATTAAAGTTGACTGTTAATAATTCCTATAATGTTTCCTCTACTCAGCTGCTGGTCAATTTTGAGGTTAGAATCATGATAAATTCCTTCTTCTCTTCCATTCAGATTTATTAATTTATACAATCCATTTTAATATGAAAATAATTTGACTTCATATCCATTGTCGAAAAATATTTATGAGCCCTGAATTTTCGTATCACCTCTCTAATTGGTGCCGGTCTCTCATATTCAATGACAAGTCGATCAATGAGATTTCTGGCATCCAGACAAATCCTCAAATTATCATCAGATTTCACAACAACCGTCAGTGGATTAATGTATTGTGTAACGTGCTTAGAAATTATTCTATCACGTTCCATTTCGTGAATAATTTTCGTTACTAGATCCTCATATTTCTCTGCAATAGGATATTGCTTCTTCAGTTATGGAGTAGTATCTGTAACTTGTAATTTATATTTATATCCCTTAATTTCACCAGGTTTAGTATGAAATACTTCCTTATGTTGTAATAATGTTCTCATCAGGATTTCCTTTTGTTCTTCATTCAATTCTGCTTCATTTATTTTCTCTTGATTGTATGCACAATATCATCATCATCATCTTCTTCTTCTTCTTGAATCTCTTCTAAACCATGATCCATGGTCCTCTCCATGCCAATTCTATGGTTATTGCGAGTTTCTTCTCCTGGCATAATGTGATTTACAATAGCAGTCAACGCGGTTATATTTTCCCTTTTGTTGCTCTGATAATAATCCATCAGTCGAACTTCATCTAAGTGTGGGTATTCCAAATACTGTGCTTGTTTATCGTTTACGCAAATTATATCATTAGAAAAATCAATAACTCCATTATATTTATTCAAAAAGTCAAATCCGATAATATTATATTGAACATTAGCCACCATGATTAATATATGTACAAACTCCACATTGTTAATGATAGTCTTAGCCAATATCTGAAATTTGCATTTCACGGACTCTTCAGGAATTATTCCTCTCACCTTGAGATTTGTAACTGGTAAGATCTTGATATGAGCATGTCTCTTAATTTGATTATAAAGATATTCAGATATAACAGAGATTACCACTCCAGTATCAATTAATGATTTAGTAACTCTATTAGTAATTCTGACTTGAATAATTAGTAATCTTTTTCTATTCCGTATGGACTTATCTCATTCTTGTTCGTTAAGCAAATCTTCATCCTGTACATGCCATGCTTCAATCTTGATGATCAACTTTGATTCAGGGTCATATAGTACTGTATTCTTCTTTAATCACTTGGAGTATTTGTTCTCTTTTTCCTTAGAAAACCACCATTTCTATTTTCACGCTTATATATTTTATCAACTTGCTGATAATCTTCAGATAGCCCTAATAATTTATCAATATCCTGTTGATCTTCATGTTGACTCCTATTTCTTCTTGTTTTAGAAGTATTCTTAGGCGACTGTTGCTCCTTCAGAAACCTATCAAGACGTTCTTGAGTTTCTTTGTGTTTTCTCCCTAACTCTTGTCTATGTTCATAATTTCTATTCAATTGACAAATGCGCAGCGATGGTCCAATTCTACGAACTTGAAGGTCCTGGAAAGGACCACACATCTCCTTGTTGTTCGCTCTTTGACCGAGAGGTAATTTCCGAAATTTCGGTCTCATCTTATCACTGTTGATTACTTAGCACCACCCGGGGGACACGTGTAGGGCAGTGTAGTGGTTAAACCTACGGAAACCGTACGTGGATCGTGAAAGAAACTCTTTTCATGTTAACAGTTCATGGGAAGCCCATTGGGATCAGTCTTCAGTAGTGAACAAACATCTAGTTGGGAATCCTTCTAACCGCGTACAAGGATTTGATCTTCCAAGACGACAGTGGAGAATCATCAATCGCATAAGAACTGGACAAGGCAGATGTGGTTATCTGTTGTGCAAATGGAGTCGGACTAGCTCTGCAGATTGTGATTGTGGTGTCTTTTCTCAGTAAATCCACCACATTGTTGCTGACTGCCCAATTCGACCTTTCGAAGGAACGCTAATGGTTTTTCTGATCAATTGGGTATAAGACGAGGATTTTGCTTCACTGCGACGAATTCTGGTATTCGTTAATGAATTAGTATGATCCAGTTGTCCTAGAATAGTATCAGATTGCATAAAGTCAGTAATATTTGCAGCTATCAATATTCTATGAAAATCTACTGGAAATAATCTAATCATTGTACGTATTAATCCATTTTGACTCAGCGGCGGTTCAAGAAATCGCATCTGCCTAAGTCGAAACCTGAAAAATATTGCATATCTATAATTTGAATGACCTACAAATTTAGTGTTATATAATTCCTTCTGAACTGTATGTTGTATTTCATTGTTCCAATATGTATCTCAGAAAGCCTTCGAAACGTCTTCAAACATTTCCCAAGAATATATAAATGAAGCATAACAATTAGAAACTGGGCCTTCTAATAACTTCTTTACAGTTCTGAGTTGTTTTTCGTGTGGTATTTTGAATTCCTGAAAGTACTCTTTAACATTTATAAGGAACTCTTTTGATGTATAGCTCCCTATACCATTCAACGGTTTTGGTTTTTATTCGTGAAATTTGACTAATGCTAATAGTTGTATAGTGTGACTTCCTGTATCAAGGTTAGTATCTCCCTATCGTTATGTTAATTTCTTTTACAACTTCCTATCTGTGCTTTATTTATATCAACAATCTCCTTAAACTTGAGCAGATCACAATCATTCTCTTCTAGTTTCTTTCTAATACCTTCTAATGCTGTATCTTGTTTTCGGTTTAATTCAAGATCTCCTATCTTGTTACTAAGTTGGTTGACTTGATTATATACTCCGTTTTGGAACTCATTCTTGAATAGTTGTTGAATGTTACTGGAAATGTTAGTAACGATTTCTTCCTTCCAACTACCGACTTCTTTCATGATCTCCCATCTACGTTCGTCTGTATGTGTCTGCAGTTTCTTCTCATTTTCGACGTATATCCGTCTTAAAGTTTTAATTTATTCTTCTATTTCAACATATGTTTTCTATATATCTTCTCATAACTCCTTACTGGTTTTAACGTGTTTTGTAACCTAGGAAGTTAGTTTAGTAGATATCTCCATACTTAGAATGTTAATGTCGAGAACTTCCCGATTTATAGATCTTCGAAACTTTTCGATTTATTGAACAATCTGGACCTGTACATCTTTCATAAAGTCTATTATTTGAGTATTAACTTCCTGTCTAAGATGTTTGATATTATCCGAAAATGTATGTTTAATGTCAGTAATATCTGACGTAAGTTGCTCAATGTGGGTTTTTACATTCAAATTTCCAACTTCAATCTGAGCGTTAACATTAAGCATTAACCTTCTCTATCAGAGTATGAATATTAATGTTAACCTGTTCTACCTTAGTATGAACTTGTTCTACCTTAGAATGAATATTAACGTTAACTTGCTCTATCTTAGTATTAAATTGTTCAAAAGCATTCATAATGCGATTCAATTGTTCTTCCTCCACGATAAGAATGGGTAGTAACACTTAATATTATACCTTACAACTAACACTTCTTATAAGTAACAGCAAACAAATATATATGACACTTCAAAATACAGGAGAGCTTCCGAGTAACACATGCCATAAATTTTGTCCAAGTAAAATCATGTCATATTCCTGTTGAATAAATCAATTTTATACAGGTAGTATATGCAAATCTAAAAATATTATGTATCCTATGGTATTGCCTCAATCAACCAAGAAAAAAATATATATGCAAGCCATACATATACACTAACTGCCAAACATAATGTGGAATATAATTACGCCCTAACATACGCAAATCGAGTCTTAAATTTGAACGTAATCTTCAAAATAGCACTCCAGCATACCTTATTTGAGTCTTTCAAGCTGTTTGCCAAATTTAACTTGCACTCCAACGTAAGCAACTCAGGCTACACTTGTTGGTCGCCAAACTTAAACAACCCTTCTCTCTGTGTCCTAAAGGGAATTAGGAATATAGGTAAGCATGAAATCTCGAGTCGATGCGGGTTAAAATGGGATAATGAGTGGAAAGGATGGCTAGATACACAAAGAGAGGGTTATAGTTTAAAAGAAAAAGGAAAGAACAACATCCAAGAATATATTATGAAAACCAAAAATCTAGAAAAAAAATTGCATCACAAATCCAGCGTTTATCTAAACATAACAGACATCTGTGCTATGGCAGAAAAGTTGTAGATTAATAAATTTGCCTTGCCTTAATCTTTCAAATGAATAACAGAACAATTTTTTTTATTTAAATGTGGCTTCACTTCCCCTTTATCATATATCCATTAAGTTCTTCATTTTGTTACCACTCATAATCACTTAAATGTCTATAGTTTGATAGTTTTATTCTCTATAGTTTAATTCAAATGCTTTTAAACTATTGCACCGTACGGGGTAAATTATTCGTATTGTGCCTTTTCCCTCACTGCCTCAAATACTCCGGCTAATAATCTAATATAAAATGTTGGATGGAAAAATAAATATAATCATCTCCTAAAAATTCAGGACGACACGCAGGTGAGAATAAAATAATTACATCAACTTAGGTCTGCGACCAAATCATATTACAATCATCTGTATCTGCAAAAAAAGCATTTGTATACTCCATCCCATCCAACATGTGCATTCATTTATCTACACCGATATTGGCTTATTTCGGTGAATAACACATGAGAACCATATTTTGTTATCTAATCATATATCCGTTCGCTGCACAATACCTTTCAGGGATACTCATTTCAATTAACCTTTTTTTATCGTGGACTCAACTGAGAAATGCACAGCCTTTTCCCCAAATCCGTCCGCAAAACCAATTCCAATTAATTGTAGCAACAATAAAATAGATCTTTGACTTTATGTATTGATTATTTATAAGTACTCCATCTAATATCTCTTCCGATAATGAATTGAATAAATAACAAGAATTCCGGTTGAAATCCTTATCTCCTATTTTATTGAAAGTTCGTTGTACTTGGAATGAAGTATAATTACAATTACATATTCAGTTACACTCTTAGGAATTCCAATTCCGAATTGAAATACAATTCAATATTTTCTTATTATATAAAAAAATCGTCGACATTAACATTACAATCTCGTTTCAATATTTTTGAAATATTAATAATTCATCGAAATATTATTGAAACCTTATAAAATATCCCCTAAACATTGTCGAGATGTCGTTGGAATGGTTGAAATACCTTGGAATATCGGCGAAATAATGTTTAGATATTCCTTAAAAATTGTTGAAAAGTCATTGAAATGACTGAAGCACCTTGGAATATCGGCGAAATAATGTTTAGATATTCCTTAAAAATTGTTGAAAAGTCATTGAAATGACTGAAGCACCTTGGAATATCGGCGAAATAATGTTTAAATATTGCTTAAAAATTATTGAAAAGTCATTGAAATGACTGAAGCACCTTGGAATATCGGCGAAATAATGTTTAAATATTGCTTAAAAATTATTGAAAAGTCACTGAAGTGACTGAAGCACCTTGGAATATCGGCGAAATAATGTCGAAATATCAAGAATATTAACTAAGTACCACTCAAATATCAACTAGACATCATTAAAATATCATTTGAATTTCATTGAATATCCCTACAAAATTCATATGTATGATCTTTGCTTTCTTTGTTTTCTCAAGTCTTCATTGTGTAATAACGAAAACAACATAAGTAAGTTCCATAAATATGGTTCAAAAAATACCATACAGCTATATATCGACTCAAATAAAACCGAAAATAAAATATTCTTTATACTAGGTAAACTAATTTGGTCCTAAAACCATCTGAAAATAAATAGGAGTAGCCTATCATAACATACATGTGCAAACAAGCTAATCAAACATCTTTCCGCGAAATTAAAACAGAAAATGGTATCTGAAATTTACCTGTCCACAAGCAGTAGTCATTTCAGTCATGAAGACGTTTCCTCCCTCCAAACATGCGTTTGACAGAAATTCAACTTAGGCTTAGCTTATTATGTGAGATTCTTCAAAAAAAATGTTAACTTTCAATCGCGAATGCCTTATTTTAGGATATAATTTTTGATGACCGTATACCATAAGTAGCCTGTAAGTTCATTAACCTCTTACAATCGTATGCATGTGCCACATAACCCGACTTCGTATACTGCTACGTAATTCACATGACGAAAACATCAACTATAACGTAACATTAGCGTTATGTTGCTTAAATATTACCAACTGCTCAAATCTAGTCGTATTTCACCGAATACGCATTCTGTCAATAACAATTCCTCATTACTTATACACTTTCCTATCTCCATTATTTTAGCCTGTAATCTCTTAAGATTATCGATCATAACAACGATTCCACCTAACAAAATCATTCGCTGCTTTAACTATAGTGCAGTATACGTATAATCCATTCACATAACCTCATCACCTATCATGGGTTTACGGTATTCCGTAACACAAGCAATCACATATTCTCAGCAAAATAAAGCGAGTGTTAATATTTCAGGTTCTACTTACTTACTTTTGGTGTCAAGTTATCGTCAAATTAAGTTCTATTAATCTAGAAGACGGTCTAATACCATTCTGCATTGCACTGGAGTTGAATTACCCAATGAAGGGCATGAATCTTCAGAATCACATTGATAATGTCGGTTTTCCAAAGCTTCACATAAAATAAACAAGCACTCCTACTCATTGATTATAGATTTGAAACGTCAAAGACTACCTAACTCCATATCTTAAATAAGCTATAAGGATTCCTTTTTAATGACCCTACTCATAGAACTTTTATCTTGAAGAATTAAACATTAACCATACTGCACTCATATATTAAATTAAATATTTACTATCGTTCATCCAAATATAAGTAATTTTAACTACGAAAATTTAAGTATAAGGAACTTGACTTATCTTGCTTTCGTTATTCGACTGGGATGGTCTTCATTCTGGATCTCCCTTGGCTCCCGACTCGAGTTGCGGTTCACGTCATCGTTGGTTACCGGTGACTGGCCTCGGGTATAGGTGATGACGGCTGGCAAGGGCTCCCACCGGATTGTGATCCCATTTTTCTTGTTTACTCAGCCATCGTATCTCCGTCGATTACGTGCGGTAGAAACATAATGAAGGATAGCATTAGGTGCATTCTCCAGACAGGGAATAAATAATTTTGAATATATATTTTAGCTATCTAGTAAGTTATTCGTCAAGATGCAATATTTAGCGCAATACTTTAAGTATTTCTTGTTTGTCGCTAGCTTAAACGATAAGCTGCCGATCTCCAAATCTTCTTTAAGATTTCGGCTACGAGTTCGTATTGGCAAATCTTATGGGCGATATCTTCCTCTTTCCTTTCACTTCTTTCACGCCCGATGCTTTTAATTCGTATTTTCTGGTTTATATACCGCCGTAATTATACTATTAGCAGTTTTCTTCTCTGAATTCAACCTCTTCTTTTCTTGAATACCAATTCTTGCTCACAATTTCGTTCCGATGATCAATACGATATTTTTTAAAGTGTCGTCTTTTTTTTACTCGGGACAACAATCTGATTCTTTTATCACGGCCATTTGGATTGCTAAGGTCCGATCGTCGCAATATCAACTAATGGCCTACTTGACTGGTTATATCTGCATTTTCTCTCTAGAAAATACTCTTTCATTATGTAACCTCCGTCATTTTTATCGCGATGCATGGCAAGTATTAGGGATGTAACTCCCGATCATGACGCAAATCGGGCAATGAAATGGTACACTATATAACTTATTATTTAGTAGTCATCTTATGAAAACAGGTCAAACATGATTAAATTACTGATATCACTCCTTCATGGACTTCATAAATATATATAAGTTACATAACCAGTCAAAATAAGCTTATTTTAATTCACATTGTACTGTCACCGAAGCACACCCATTGAGAACTTTGCAAAAAATATTATGAATCTAAATTTTACACTCACGAAATAATTTGAAAAATATAAGTTAGATAAACTTATACAAAAAAATCACTCTCATCATATACCAAAACGTTGTGCTGGAATGTGTTCCAATTTAATCCGATATGATTTCACTTCAGGAAAAAGAAATACCTAGAATGAAACAAACTCACATTTTGGTCTTCTGCCCCCATGATGTGGTCATGGCGGTCTCCAAGATTCATACTTCATAGATAGGCCTTTTGGAAGTCCGCCACGATATGAGTTACCGCTTAGAACCCCTCCATGATTCAATCTTCCATAATTGGGTTGGAAGATGCTGCTGCTGACTAGTATTTATGTCAAATCCAAATGCGGATGTCCTAAATCTTACGAGTCATAAGATAATGCCTCATCCCAGATGAAATCGTGCCATGATGAGATCAATTTAAAGAATTGCACTTCACTTTTTTCGTTGCAAGACGCTTACTTCGAACTTGAACGTTGTTTAACCTCACGAGTAACAAAGTGAAAAGTAAATAATTTCCTTAACACAAGATAACCTCTTCATAAAAATAATTAATTATATCGGCTTTCCACTTTGCATTACAACTATGCATGCTTAAGCGTACACACGTTCCACGTGATGAACCACATTAAAGGAAAACGTAACTTGACGATCTGTTAGTAAATGACGTGCACATGTCACACTTTACGCAAGAAAAAACCCGTTACAATCACTGTTCAATTTAAACCATTTAACACTTTCTTCAGCACATTTGTACCCTACCGAAAGTTTCCATACCTGTATTAGCGTATCTAAGTGTTCACAATCCAAGTGTCCAATTCGACGTGGTATGCACTGCTACCTCGAATAAGTTAGAGTTTGAGAACACATGTTTAAATTTATCTGACTTCATGACGACAGCCTTCTCGAGGTTTCAAACACCTAACAACGTATAGACACTTCGTGTTGTAATATTGCATAATGTAACCTTCAACTTCAGTCACTACTGATCTGCATTCAGGACAGTTGCCCAAAGGCAGATTCCCTATCTGTTGTTTTGCTAGTCTTTTCTTAAATGATTGCAAATTTATTGAACATCACCCTTGGTAAGTTATTCCAATACCTAACTCCCCTTCCTATAAACAAATAGTTGCCCCAATTTGTCCACTCGGAACATACCACTTAGTCGAGCAGCTTTTCTTCTTCTTCTTCATTCTCTCAATTCTTCTCAACCCAAACTTTGCAACATTTTTGTAACGCTACTCCTTTGTCGAAAATCACCCAGAACAAATCGAGCTGCTTTTCTTTGGATTTTTCCAGTTCTTGAATCAGGTAATCCTGGTGAGGGTCCCATACACTGGAACCATACTCTAGTTGGGGTCTTACCGGAGACTTATATGCCCTCTCATTTACATCCTTACTACAACCCCTAAACACCCTCATATCCATGTGCAGAGATCTGTACCCTTTATTTACAATCACATTTATGTGATTACCCCAATGAAGATCTTTCCGTATATTAACACCCAGATACCTACAATGATCCCCAAAAGGAACTTTCACTCCATCAACGCAGTAATTAAAACTGAGAGGACTTTTCCTATTAGTGAAACTCACAACCTGACTTTTAACCCCGTTTATCAACATACCATTGCCTGCTGTCCATCTCACAACATTTTCGAGGTCGCGTTGCAGTTGCTCACAATCTTGTAACTTATTTATCACTCTATAGAGAATAACATCATCTGCAAAACGCCTTACCTTCGATTCCACTCCTTTACATATATCATTTATATATATAAGAAAACATAAAGGTCCGATGATACCGCCTTGAGAAATTCCCCTCTTAATTATTACAGGGTCAGAAAAAGCTTCAGCTACTCTAATTTTCTGAGATCTATTTTCTAGAAATATAGCAACCCATTCGGTCACTCTTTTGTCTATTCCAATTGCACTCATTTTTGCTAGTAATCTCCCAAGATCCACCCTATCAAATGCTTTAGACAGGTCAATCGCGATACAGTCCATTTGACCTCCAGAATCCAAGACATCTGCTATATCTTGCTAGAATCCTACAAGTTGAGCTTCAGTGGAATAACCTTTCCTAAAACCGAACTGCCTTCTATCGAACCAGTTATTGATTTCACAAACATGTCTAATATAATCAGAAAGAATGCCTTCCCAAAACTTACATACAATGCATGTCAAACTTTCTAGCCTGTAATTTTCAGCCTTATGTCTATCACCCTTTCCTTTATACACAGGGGCTACAATAGCAACTCTCCATTCATCTGGTATAGCTCCTCCGACCAAACAATAATCAAATAAGTACTTCAGATATGGTACTATATCCCAACCCATTGTCTTTAGTATATCGCCAAAAATCTGATATTTTCCAGCCGCTTTTCTAGTTTTCAACTTTTGTATCTTACTGCAAATGTCATTGTTATCATATGTAAATTTTATTACTTCTTTGGCCTTTATCTCCTCCTCTATCTCGACATTATCCTTGTAACCAACAATCTTTACATACTGCTGTCTGAATACTTCTGCCTTTTGAAGATCCTCACATACACACTCCCCCTGTTCATTAATTATTTCTGAAATGTCCTTCTTGGAACCTGTTTCTGCCTTAAAATACCTATACATACCCTTCCATTTTTCACTAAAATTTGTATGACTGCCAATTATGCTTGCCATCATGTTATCCTTATCTGCCTTCTTTGCTAGATTCAATTTTCTAGTAAGTTCCTTCAATTTCTCCTTACTTCCACAGCCATTTCTAACTCTATTTCTTTCCAGTCTGCACCTCCTTCTTAGTCTCTTTATTTCTCTATTATAATAAGGTGGGTCTTTACCATTCCTTACCACCCTTAAAGGTACAAACCTGCTTTCGCATTCCTCAACAATCCCAGAGGTTGTTTACATTTTTATTTACCGTTTTCCACCGATCATAGTTACTTTTTAGAAACTGCCTCATGCCTGCTTTATCAGCCATATGGTACTACCTAATAGTCCTACTTTTAAGACCCTCCTTTCTATCGCATTTATTTTTAACTACCACAAAAACAGCTTCATGATCACTAATACCATCTATTACTTCAATTTCCCTATATAGCTCATCTGGTTTTATCAGCACCATATCCAGGATATTTTTCCCTCTGGTTGGTTCCATCTTTCTGAATCAGCTGTCCTTCCCATATTAACTTATTTGCCATTTGTTGGTCATGCTTCCTGCCGTTCGCATTTCCTTCCAAATTGACATCTGGCAAATTCAGATCTCCCGCTACAATCACATTTCTTTCCATATCGTTTCCCACATAGATGACTATCCTATCAAATAATTCCGTATCCGCGTCAGCGTTACCCTTTCCCGATCTGTACACTCCAAATATATCAAGTTGCCTATTATCTTTAGAAATGAGCCTTACACCTAGAATTTCATGTGTCTCATCTTTAAATTTTTCTCAGCTTACACATTCTTCTTTCACCAGAATGAACACTCCCCCTCCCACCATTCCTATCCTATCTCTACGATACACACTCCAGTGCGGTGAGAAAATTTCTTCATCCATTATATCATTTCTCAGCCATGATTCAACTCCTATTACAATATCTGGTAAATATATATCTATTAAATTACTTAATTCTATTCCTTTCCTTACAATACTTCTGCAGTTCAACACTAACAATTTTATGTCATCCCTACTTGATTTCCAGTCCCCTGTTCCCTTATCACCGCTCCCTGTTCATAATGTGCTTATTCTGATCATAAACTGATCATTTTTAATCTTTCCTGGATTCATTTTCAAGAACCATATTTTCCTTTGGAGTACATAAAGTTAGATAACAGTAGATTCTCCTGGCATGTAAATAAAATTTTAAACACATTTGAAATAAACGATATGAATGATATTGTCCGTGCAATTGTTCAACTCTAGAATGAGGTCATTAATTCACGGAAATATATCATTCGTATCGCCAGAAATTTCGCGCACTTTCCTACGCGCGGCGATGGTGCTGGTCATATTGTCAGCAATAACAATCTAAGACGATGTAATTTAAAGCCTAGTAGCGGTCTTGCATCTTGCTGTGGGTTCCAGACCATCAATAATAATAATAATAATAATAATAATAATAATAATAATAATAATAATAATAATAATAATAATACCTAGATGAAGAGATTTTTGAATCTGAAGGCTACCGATTTTTCAAGAGCAAAGCGCAAAGAGGAATCCTCAATGGAGCTGTGATGCTTGGAACCGCGTTTGCTGTTAGAACCAAGATCCTTAAATCGGTTGCAAATGTCGAACCTGTGAATGACAGATTGTCTATACTCACAATTAAATGCGCGAACAAAACCTACACCCTAGTTAACGCACATGCTCCTACAAACGATAAGAACAAGTCTGATCCAGACGAAGTTGATAATTTCTGGGACCTACTGGATGAAAAATTAAACAAAATCCCCAAACACCATGTCAAGCTTCTTTTGGGTGACTTCAGTGCCCAACTAGGTGGTGAACAGAAGTACAAGAAAGTTATAGGAAATTAACCTGCTCACAAAAGAACCAATCCAACGGCAAAAGACTGGTGTCCATTTGCGAAAATCACAACCTGCATGTCATGTTGACCCACTTTCGCCATCTACCCAGAAAGCAAATGTCTTGGCTTTCTCCCGTCCAAGCTCTCGGAGAGTTCCAAATTGATCATGTTGCAATCTCCAGGAGAAACAGCCCTGAGATTATGAATGTCAAGGTAAAGAAAGGCATCAATGTGGCCTCAGATCATTATATGCCTCTTATCAAATTCAAACCAATTCCCGCAAACACAAGGAAGACAACCAAACAGATCACACGCTTCGACAATGATAAACTTCGGCAAAGGGTCGAGGAGTTCCAGGAGAAGGCTAGACCAAATGACTGTGACTTTAACAACGCCAAAAGTCTCCTTGTTGAGGCCGCCAAAGACGTTGCAGAAATCAAGAGAAGCAAAAAGCATGCCTGGTGGAGTGGTACCTGCGAATCAGTCCTCTAAGAAAGACTCAATGCGTGGAAACAGTACTACTGTACGAAATCAGAAAACGATTGGGAAACCTACAAAACTCAACGTGCCCAAGCAGCTAGGGTGTTCAGAACTGAGAAACGTAAATACGAAAAATCTCTCATTGAAAAGATAGAACACAACTTTAGGAAGAATGACAGCAGAGAGTACTACACAGCCTTCAAACTCAAACTCACCGGCTATAAACCACCATCTCTATGCTTTGACGGGCCTATGACCTTTGATGTTAGGCCCCTTAAAACAACAAGCATCATCATCTATGCTTTGAGCGAAAGGACGGCACACTGGCTACGTCAAATGAAGAAAATTGCAGCATTCTGGCAGATTACTTCAAGAATTTACTTAATTGCTCTAAACCGCAAAGCGCCATTGAGACCAAGGAACCCTTACTCAGGCACCCAGATTCCAGACCACCCGACACAGATGAAATCAAGCGCCACATTGCCCGTCTCAAAAATAACAAAGCGGCGGGGAAGACTCAGTATAGCAGAACTATGGAAATATGCCCCAGAGGAATCACTTGATATCTTGCAAAAGCAAATAGAAGAAATTTGGAACAAGGAGACCCTACCCGAAGACTGGAAAATAGCTTTGATCCATCCATTACACAAAAAAGGCAGCATGAAGAACATCAACAACTACAGAGGAATATCTTTGCTACCCGTGACTTACAAAATTCTATCACTTGCCATCCTGGAGCGTTTGGAAGCACAAGTTGAACATCAAATAGGTGAATACCAAGGAGGGTTCAGAAAAGGTCGCTCAACAGCTGAACAGATCCAAAATCTCAAAACGATCATCAGATATTGTACACTAAGGTCCAAGCAGTATGTGTCTGTCTTTGTGGACTTTAAGAAAGCGTACGACTCCATTGACCGGGAAGTCCTGCTAAACATCTTAAATGAATTTGGAGTTGATTTGAAACTGCTGGCATTAATTAGAGCCACCCTGACCGATACAAAATCCAAGGTGAAGTTCCACGGATGTCTCTCGCATTCCTTTGACATCAAAACAGGAGTCCGACAAGGTGATGGGCTATCCCCGATACTCTTCACCTGTGTTCTTGAAAAGATCATCAGAACCTGGCGGGTGAGATTACAAGAAACCAACTACAGTCCATTGAGAATAGGAACCAAATCCAAGGGGACAGCAACAGACTGCTTAGCATTTGCCGATGATATTTCTGTTCTCTCAAACGACATAGAAACCGCTAGAGCTCAAGTAGAAATTTTAAAGGAAATTGCCGAACAAACTGGTTTGTAGATATCGTTTGAGAAAACAGAAGTAATGACTAACATCAAAGAGGCTCCACCAAAACTCCATACAAAATACGGGGACATTACCCGAGTGGACAAATTCAAATACCTGGGTGAGATCATCATGAAAAATGGACTGGACAAAGAAGCACTTCAGGAGCGAGTACGGAAACTGGAAATAGCCTACCAAACATCCCGCACAATCTACAACAAAAAATGCCTTTCCCAAAACACCAAGATACGTCACTATGAAACAGTTCTGAAGCCAGTAGTTCTATATGCAGCCGAAACCCTGTCTCTAAATTCCAACAAAGGACTCCTTGAAGAACTGGAGGAAAGAGAACGCAAAATTGTGAGAGGAATCTTGGGATCAAAGTACAGAAATGGAATCCATCAAAAGAGATCCAACAAGGAAATCTACACCAAAATAGAGAAAATTACCGATACAATCAGAAAAAGACTGGCACGTTTTCACGGTCATCTGAAAAGAATGGACGGAATAAAGTTAACTAAAGAAATCTTTCACTTTTTTATTCAAGCCCCAAAACCACAATTCCCTGGTTTAGAAATACCAAAGAAGACCTGCAAATGCTGCATATCTCAGCTGAAGACGAACTTAACAGAGATCTCTTCCGCAAGAAAATATTGACGAACGGGCTAAACCGAGACAAGCAACCGAAGAGAAGACACGGTGCCCCTTGGACAGAGGAGCGTAAGCAGGCCCACTCACAAAGAATGAGGAAAAATTTGGGCTCTAAAGAAGGCCAAGTTCAGTGTCAAATGCAACAAGACATAACGTGGTCCTTGATGGCCCCAGCGAATTATATAATAATAATAATAATAATAATAATAATAATAATAATAATAATAATAATAATAATAATAATAATAATAATAATAATAATAATAATAATAACCTCAATTCAACTAATATCGCGCACAATAATAATAATAATAATAATAATAATAATAATAATAATAATAATAATAATAATAATGTTCTGGAGCGTCGTCAAAATGTGCGGAACGCGCTGGAAACGGGTCCTGGCCGGGTAATGTCTACGATTGCAGTCCGGCCACGGGTTCAGTACCGCCAAGGCACCCAAGTCGAAACTACGCCGGATCTCATCAAGGATTTGATACATATTAAAATGCTTATAGGAAAGGATGCCAAAGATTTAGAGACCCAACTGGCCGGGAGGAATACCTGGACCTAGCCCGGGAAGCACGAAATCGATTACTGGAAGGAAAGATTGAAAAATGGGAGGAGCTTTGCCGTAATCTCTCAGAAAACAAGTCAGATCACGAATATTGGCGGATTCTCTCAGAAAACGAGTTACATCGCGAATTTCGGCGGATTATATATAAAACGTTAAGCTTTCAATTATAAATTTCATTATAATATCGTAGCGAAGCTCGGGTACCTTGATAGTTGATATATATAAGAAAACATAAAGGTCCAATAACACTGCCTTGTGGAATTCCCCCCTTAATTATAACAGGGACAGATAAAGATTCACCTACTCTCACACTCTGAGTTCTATTTTCTAGAAACACAGCCACCCATTCAATCACTCTTTGTCAAGTGCAATTGCACTCCTTTTTTCCCAGTAGTCTCCCATGATCTACCTTATCAAATGCCTTAGACAGGTCAGTCACGAAACAGACCAATTGAACTCCTGAATCCAGGATATCTGCTATATATTGCTGGAATCCTACAAGCTGAGTTTCCGTGGAATAACCTTTCCTAAACCCAAACTGCCTTCTATCAAACCAGTTATTAATTTCGCAAACATGTCTTATATAATCAGAAAGAATGCTTTCCCAAAGCTTACATGGTATGCATGTCAAACTGACTGGCCTGTAATTCTCGGCTTTATGTCTGTCACCCTTTCCTTTATATACAGGGGCTGCTATAGCAACTCTCCATTCATTTGGTAAAGTTCCCTCATGCAAACAATAATCAAACAAGTATTTCAGATATGGTACTATATCCCAACCCATTGTCTTTAGTATATCGCCCGACTCCTTATCAATTCCAGCTGCTTTTCTAGTTTTCAACTTTTGTATCTTATTGTAAATATCATTGCTGTCATAGGTTAATTTTAATACTTCTTTAGTATTAGTCACCTCCTCTATCTGTACATTATCCTTGTAACCAACAATCTTTACATACTGCTGACTGAATACTTCTGGTCTTTTGAAGATCCTCGCATAAACACTCCCCTTGTTCATTAATGATTCGTGGAATGGCCTCTTTGGAACCTGTTTCTGCCTTAAAGTACCTATACATACTCTCCCATTTTCACAAAAATTTGCATGGCCTCCAATTATGCTTGCCATCATGGTATCCTTAGCTGACTTCTTTGATACTCTCAGTTTCCTAGTACGTAAGTTCCTTCAATTTCTCCTCACATCCACAGCCATTTCTAACTCCATTTCTTTCCAACCTGCACCTCCTTCTTAGTATCTTTACTTCCCTGTTGTAATATAGTGGATCTTTACCACTCCTTACCACTTTTAAAGGTACAAACTTATTTTAACATTGCTCAACAATTGCTTTGAACCCATTCCAGAGTATGTTTACATTTTTAATTACTGTTTTCCACCGATCATATTTAGTTATTAAAAACTCCCTCATGCCTGCTTCATCAGCCATATGGTACTGCCTAATAGTCCTAATTTTAATCTCTTCCTTTATTTCACATTTATTTTTAGTTACTACAAAAACAGCTTCGTGATCACTAATACCGTCTATTACTTCGGTTTCTCTATAGAGCTCACCTGGTTTTACCAGCACCACATCTGGTATATTCTTCCCTCTAGCTGGTTCCATCACTTTCTGAATCAGGTACTCTTCCCATATTTACTTATTTGCCACTTGTTGATCATGTTTCTTGTCGTTCGCATTACCTTCCCAATTGACATTTGGTAAATTGAGATCACCCGCTACAATCACGTTCCTTTCCTCATCGTTTCCCACATAGCAAATTATCTTATCAAATAATTTTGAATCAGCATCTGCGCTACCCTTTCCGGGTCTGTACACTCCAAAGTCATCAAGTTGCCTATTATCTTTAGAGATGAGCCTTACCCCTAGAATTTATTTTTTGTCAACTTTAACTTTTTCGTAGCTTGCATATTCTTCTTTTACAAGAATGAATACTCCCCCTCCTACCATTCCTATTCTATCTCTACGATACACCCTCCAGTTCCGTGAGAAAATTTCTGCATCAATTATATCATTTTTCAGCCATGATTCAACTCCTGTTACAATATCTGGTAAGTATATATCTATTAAATTACTTAATTCTATTCCTTCCTTTACAATACTTCTACAGTTGAGCCCTAACAGTTTTATGTCATCCCTGCATGATTTCCAGTTCCCTGTTCCCTTAACGCCGTTCCCTAGGCCACACTGTTTCCCTGAATATACCTCCCTATAACCCTTCTAAACAAATTTCCTAACTTATACTTACCACTGCGGTTTAAGTGAAGGCCATCTGAGCGCAGATCCGTATCTCCTACTCACCCGTTAGGATGTAGAAATCTCACTCCCAGTTTCCCACATACCCACTCCATAGTATTTAAATCCCCAATCACCTTCCAGTCAGTATCCCTCCCGCACAGTATTCCACTGATAACAATCTCCGCTTCCTTAAACTTTACCCTTGCTGCATTTACCAGATCCAACACATCCCCAACTATGTTGGTACTTATGCCTGCTTGTCTTACGTTGTTAGTACCAACATGAAACACTACCACTTTCTCCTTTACCTCCTCCTTCTCTTCTACTTTCCTCAACATCTGCCTTAACTTAATTCCAGTATATCACTCTACCCTGGTACCCTTTCCTCCACACAGTTTCCCGACATGTCTAACGATAGAATCCCCCATGACCAGAGCCTCAAACCTACCCACCTCATTTGATCCCCTCTCCTGCTGCTCAGTCCTATCTTTCCTGATAGCTGCAGAAGCTACTTCCTCCTCCCTTTTCTCCATCCCATGACCCTGTTCCACCTGTCTTTTCCTATCCACTACTCCACATTTCTCTTTCCTACCTCTTCCCTTTCTCCTACTTCCACACTTCTCGGCAACAGTTCCCTGTCCCTCATCTTCCCTCGGTTTTTCTACCTTTAGTGACTCGTACCGATTTCTCACCGACACTTGTCCTGTATTTTGATCCTGAATGGAGCCCTTAGCCTGCAATCTCCTTCCCCTTAAAATATTAGACCACCTGTCTTCTACAATTCCCCCTTTCCTTCCCATCCCTCTATTACACCTACTGTGTACTGTACATTGTTTGGAGGCCTACTTTTCCTTCATGTCCTCTGAGAGAACCCTAATTATCTCCCTCAAGTTCTCTAACTCCTCCCTCATACTTCTTAATGCCTGACCACACCTACAGATCCAACACTCGCACTGCTTAGCCATTCTTTACTAAATAATGAAAAGAAAATTAAAAATAAGATAACATATTCTGTGCAAAGTAAAAATGAAAGGAAAGAACTGTCGTCTAGGTTAGTTCACAAAGATCGCACGACAGTTAATTAATATAGGTTATAATACTGTACAAGAGCCTCCCTGGCTCAGACGGCAGCGCGTTGGCCTCTCACCGCTGGATACCGTGGTTCAAATCCCGGTCACTCAAAGAGAGATTTGTGGTGGACAAAGCGGAGGCGGGACAGATTTTTCTTCGGGTACTCCGGTTTTCCCTGTCATCTTTCATACCATCAACACTCTCCATTCTCATTCCATAGCATCTATCAGTCATTAATAAAACTTTTTGAGTGGCGACCCCATCGTAATAATAGCCTATATATGATCCATTCATTACATTCCTGACCCGTTCAATGACTGGAAAACAGGTTGTAGGTTTTTCATTTTCAATACTGCACAAATATTTGTAGAGATGATATTCCATAATGTTAAAAGAATAACTGACAACCTACAGACATTTCTTGTATTTTAGACGGTGTTCCGTAATGTTAAGGGTATAACTGACAATGTACAAATTCATAGTGTTGTAAAGACTATATTTCACACAGTTACCTTATCAATGAATTGAAACCCCTAGGGACGCGAATTTCAATGGCGAAATAGCCGGACAAAAAATGTAGTGAGAGAGGCCTAAAACACGTCACCTATGTGACAGCCTCCCACCCGAATGCTCAACTTAACCTCTTTCAAAGTACAGTGATCCAAAGGTAAACTAAATTTAGGAGGTAATAGGTCCACAACACATAATGTTCACTGCATCCAATTCATGATCACATACCTCTAGTATACACAGTTTCTAATACTTTTCAAAATTCTAGTGTCAATTACAATACCAAAACAAGTTCAATGATCATGAACATTGTACCGAACCCCTCCGTTATCGTAGGTAATTGACCCAGAACAAGGCGCAAGCCGGGAGATTCGAGGCGTGGACATTGAACAGGAAAGGCAGAAAACAGTCCCGAAATGGAAATGTCCCTCGTTATTAAGGAACAAGGAAATGTACCAACCACTACTCTGAATGAAAATTATTTAAAGTTAATATGAAGGTTTATTGAATAAGTACATAAGAAACATAAAAGAACTGAAAGCCAATAATCAAACCAAAATAAATGGATTGCAACATAACGTACCTTCACGAATGATCAACTTAAAGTCGTGGTGTGAGCTCAACATTTCCATTTTCTAACACCCAAGAAGAATTACACTGACTGACAAAGCAAATGCAACACCAAGAAGGAGTGGTCAGAACTTTATGCCAATTGCAGGGTAGACTGACGTCACTGAGGTATGCTCATGATGTGAAATGCGCCGCTGTGCTGCGCACGTAGCGAACGATAAATGGGACACGGCGTTGGCGAATGGCCCACTTCGTACCGTGATTTCTCAGCGACAGTCATTGTAGAACGTGTTGTCGTGTGCCACAGGACACGTGTATAGCTAAGAATGCCAGGCCGCCGTTAACGGAGGCATTTCCAGCAGACAGACGACTTTACGAGGGGTATGGTGATCGGGCTGAGAAGGGCAGGTTGGTCGCTTCGTCAAATCGCAGCCGATACCCATAGGGATGTGTCCACGGTGCAGCGCCTGTGGCGAAGATGATTGGCGCAGGGACATGTGGCACGTGCGAGGGGTCCAGGCGCAGCCCGAGTGACGTCAGCACGCGAGGATCGGCGCATCCGCCGCCAAGCGGTGGCAGCCCCGCACGCCACGTCAACCGCCATTCTTCAGCATGTGCAAGACACCCTGGCTGTTCCAATATTGACCAGAACAATTTCCCGTCGATTGGTTGAAGGAGGCCTGCACACCCGGCGTCCGCTCAGAAGACTACCATTGACTCCACAGCATAGACGTGCACGCCTGGCATGGTGCCGGGCTAGAGCGACTTGGATGAGGGAATGGCGGAACGTCGTGTTCTCCGATGAGTCACGCTTCTGTTCTGTCAGTGATAGTCACCGCAGACGAGTGTGGCGTCGGCGTGGAGAAAGGTCAAATCCGGCAGTAACTGTGGAGCGCCCTACCGCTAGACAACGCGGCATCATGGTTTGGGGCGCTATTGCGTATGATTCCACGTCACCTCTAGTGCGTATTCAAGGCACGTTAAATGCCCACCGCTACGTGCAGCATGTGCTGCGGCCGGTGGCACTCCCGTACCTTCAGGGGCTGCCCAATGCTCTGTTTCAGCAGGATAATGCCCGCCCACACACTGCTCGCATCTCCCAACAGGCTCTACGAGGTGTACAGATGCTTCCGTGGCCAGCGTACTCTCCGGATCTCTCACCAATCGAACACGTGTGGGATCTCATTGGACGCCGTTTGCAAACTCTGCCCCAGCCTCGTACGGACGACCAACTGTGGCAAATGGTTGACAGAGAATGGAGAACCATCCCTCAGGACACCATCCGCACTCTTATTGACTCAGTACCTCGACGTGTTTCTGCGTGCATCGCCGCTCGCGGTGGTCCTACATCCTACTGAGTCGATGCCGTGCGCATTGTGTAACCTGCATATCGGTTTGAAATAAATATCAATTATTCGTCCGTGCCGTCTCTGTTTTTTCCCCAACTTTCATCCCTTTCGAACCACTCCTTCTTGGTGTTGCATTTGCTCTGTCAGTCAGTGTATAACAAGCCCACACTTTTTGTAATGATCTGGTTACATCACGGATTTATACCTCTGCCGTGCACACGGCTGAATTAAGCTCGATCTTTTTTACGAGAATAACTTTATTCATCAGATATTTCTATTAGCACCACTATCCACAACATAATAGCTCTCTGTTACACTCAATCAAAGCCAACACGTCCAAGGAGAACACAAAAAGGGCAGGCAAGAAATTAAAGAAGGTATGAACATGGAGCAGAGAGGAAGATCTCTGGATCACAGAGATAATAATAAACAAAGGGGATCACGGGCATGGGCGTAATCAAAATATAAGAAGTTAAACATGGCCGCCACACGGGCAGGAAAAATTCAAGTTAAAGACCTGGCCAAAAAAAATAATGTAGTACCGCGAACCAATATAAGGGACAGAACAAGGATAAAAAAGAAAATAAAACTAATCCTATGGTCATTTTTTCACTTCGCCCAATCACCAACACTCATTATAACATTCACACTTTGTCAGTATCGGGAAGTAATTATGCGAGCGCCCGTTCGAGTTGAAAGTCAAACACCAATTCAGATAAAATGACTCACCTTGTCACCCAGTTAGGTCTCACATATATCAAGTAATAGCGTGCACACTGCTCAAACATTACACACCGGAAAATCAGAGAGAATCACTTACCAAAAACCCATCAGGTTCGCGCTTCGAACGACCCAAATGGAAGCTTCTAGTCGACTCGAAGGGCGTACAATCATTGATGGCGAAGTGCAATAAACGTAGTGCATGAAATATGTAATCAGTCGGAGACCAAAGTTAACAAGATATCATTATCATAATAGCGACCATACGCACTCACACATATCGTTTCACGCAGCGAAGCAGAAAGAAGCACATCGATCCGTTATCGATGACCGTGAAAAATGTATTACAAACATTCGTAAAATCAAAGTTAAAACTAAGACCAACATACCTGTAATATTCATATTTATCTTACCAAAAGAATGCAGTATGAACTTGTTTTAAAAAGAGCAAATATCCATTTGAAACATAGGAATGCAATTCCGGTCCGTATGGGCTGCATTGTTAATCTCGTGTAAACAAAGCAAAGATAAGACTCTATGAAGATGAAATTAGTTGTCTCGTAAAAGGAATGATCTCTAGTACATATTATGAACAGTGCTGCGCTCTCTAGCGCAGCCATGGATGTAGATAAGTCATTTGAATTGAGGTAGACAGAATTCATTTGCATATCAAACCATTTCGTTAGCAACACAAATCATTTGAATTAAAGAAACATGCTAAGGAAGCATGGTTCAGCACCACATTCACAATTTAATTTCCTAACATAGACAATTTAATAGAACCATTATACATCCAAGGCACGTTGTGTTCTCAAGTGACAACTCCACGTCACAATTTATTCTTGTTTTCAATAAGTCATTGGCCAAATGCACATTAGATCGCGCCCCTTTTTTAAAATATGTTTGCTTGCACACGTGTAGTTACTTTGGTAATGATCGAAGGCGCCCAGCGGTTATTTGACAAGTTTCACCACTAAATAATAAGTTCCGGGAGTACATAAATAACAAGCAACCACATTTTCACTTAACAACTAACAGATTCTCCACACACTTCCAAAACTTTATCTCTGTTCATAAAACTTTTACTGTACCATCAGAGTCTTGATCAAATTTGTCCCATGTAAAATATAAGGTTTCAGTCATAGAAATCTTGTTTCAACGGTAAAGTAGTGCAAATTCATGCTTTATCCAAAACATCAAGTTAACATAACCCAAACAGTAATAACGCAAAAGGGGCAAAAGAGGGCAGGGTAGACTCAAAATAGGTGAGTGAACCACAACATGACATCCATTACCGTAAATTGATCTAAACATAATTTTATGCAGAAATCAATCGACAATCAATCGACTCATGGCCACCACACTCACTCACAGAACAATGAAACACTTAGGAAATCAGGCACAGAGCCAAGGTAAAGGTAAGGCATACCCAAAAACTTCATTTAACAACTTCAATCAAATAAGACACCATAGAGAAAAAAATCAAGGACAGTTCACATAAGCTTGAAAATACTCAACATACTTTAGAATGCACATCCAAGATAAGTGCATAACACATAAGATGCAACGGAAATAGAAATTTTCTCCCACATACAGGCATAACAAATACCTAGATAGCTCTACATCACAAACCAGTGATACACTAGCTAAATAGGTAAGGAGAAGTACCTAAATAGTAGTACACAAACACCAAATACAAGTGCACCAAGCATAGAGCGAGTGAGCACCAGAAATGGATCAAAACACATAAACATAATATAGTTTCAGAAACCAGAATTACAGTGAAAAATGTAGAACATTAGAGGTACAGAACTACGAGTCAGTGATCTTAATCATTTTTAAAATCCCATGCTTCCTGACCATAAGCATTTAATAAATTTGCAACAGTTTTGGTTCTGCGTCTCGTATACACCATACACAACCTGATTGGACAAGAATGAAAATTAGGGAATAGTTATACCACACCGAATTACAGGTTTAGGGAAATGATCAAATCCATGGCAAAGGTAAAGTATATATTCATCTTCAGGCTAGGATAACCATGAAAAGAACTGTCGGAGACCTCTATGCAATACAAGGTGGTGGGGTCCGGATTAGTTTGTCATCAACAACAGATATATCCGACGATATCAAGCCAAAAATAGCACAAGGTCTTTCAAAACGTAACAACACTACAAGATCACCATCGACGCTATGGAAAAACGGGACAGAGAAAGAATAGAAGGGAAAGCTCAGTGCGGTAAACCCGATTGAAGTCACATAGCCTACAAACTTCATCGAATTACCAAGTATATATTTCACCATGGCACATACAAATAAATTAAGAAAGGCAGTAGGAAATACCTCAAACCAGACGACCAGCAGAAATTTACGAGCAATGACCCACACAACATAATCCACCGGTAGTCCATAAGACCTCGGGGCAACCCGGTAAATAAATAAGTGGCATCGCAGAGCCTAGACAGTTACCTGCTCCTACTGACAGGAGACCAGGTAAATAAAATATTAAATGGTAGAAAATGAGAAGGGCGATAGAAAACGCTCAGCAGGACAATGAAGAAGGAAGGAAGGAAGGAAAGAAGGAAGGAAGAAACACCACCAAATGGTCCCATAATCGATTAGCAGGGTGACTTCAGTACCGTCTGGAGAATTACTTCTATAATCCCATACTTAAGCAGCAAAACACCAAGACGATAAGGTGATAAATGAACAATAACCACAGATGACGAAGGTTCCACTGAGTGAAAATGCCCATAGACTGGCAGGTTGAACTTTACAGTATTACCCTTTAAAATCATGATAACATTAGTTCACCAGGTAATGTAGGAGAATAGAAAAGAAGAAACCATAACACGCAACAGCAACAAGATGCTTTCGACAAAACAAAATTACGTTATTCCATCAGAGCTGTAGACCCATGAAAATTAAATGTCCAAAGCTACCAGGACACAGAGATAAACATAAAGGCAATACACATCCCTACCATTGTCCCATAACCACCCGTAAACAATACAATCAAAACAAAACCATCATGACCACCAAGACACATGTGTCAGCCCACTAGGGATAAAAGTATTACATCATACTCAACAGCACGCCAAGGAGCCATAATGCCACCCAAATTAATTCAAAATCAAGCCCACGGTACCGTATATCATCACCAACCCCAGGACCAAAACCATACCATCACGGTATAAACGAATAAGCACTCCTCACGTTAAGAATCCGTACACATTTTACACAACACCACAACAAGGTAGATAGGGTAGGACTCACCTCACACCTAATGCAATCTACAACTCAAATGGAGCAATACACTATAACAATAGTTTATTTAGAAATAATTAACCAGACAAATAACGTTTTCAGCAGAGCACATAACATGTATAAACGAGACCAATAACCACAACGGAGTAGCACATTAACCGCATTTACGTGAAATAAACAACAAAGGTTACGTATGGATAAATGTAAGTTCAACATTAGAAAATTAGTGCGGCAGTACCAACTAGTAACAGGCTTCTTTTGAGAATGCACCAAGTAAGACAATTAAATAAGTATTATTAAGATGGGGCACTAACACCGTTCAGCACTGAGAAGCACATACAACTGACAACTAGAAATGGAAACACAGTAAAAGATTCAAGATCCATGCACTAGACAAACAGGTTACCATTCTAACCTCCAGTCGATAGCACCTCATAATAATAAACATTTACCCAAAGCAGATGACACAGAAACCAGCTAAAGATTTATATAAGGTTCGGTGCGAGTCCCAAAATTCACTACGATATGCAGATAATGGCATTCACCAAGAAATAATTTTACCAGATTAAATAATAATTGAACGTCAGAAACCTACGTCAGGACGAGGTTATCAAATCCATATACTTTGCACCAAATTTATGACCATTAAAATGGTGCACTTCTACCCACTGTTTAAAAATAAGGAGAAAAATCACAGGTATGAAAACAAAATAATCTGGGGATTAATTTGATAACAACAATCCAATTACCATATACTTCAATGCGATGTGTTTATCCGCAAAAACTTGACACACCACAAATAATCAGATGGCTATATAAGGTTATCAACAATGTTTACACACCAAATCCAACATGTTAAAATAAATAATTCAGGGTAGATGATCTAAAAATTTTACTGCACACAATACAGAAACACAATATCCAGAATAAACATAACAATCACATTAAATCAAAGAACTAATATGTTACTCCAGTGTAAATAATATCACACATGGCTCTAGAACTTACTTCCACAGTAGCTCTATAGCTACCAAATAAATGTCATGGTTACACGATTAATCAAGACACGTTACCAAACGAATACCAATTACTTAGATCACTGAATAGTAGGCTGCACGCACAGTTCCCAACCAAAATCAAGAAATGTTTACTAAGTTACGTTTACCAAATAGAGGGCGAAGGTACACTAGGCATTAATCCGGCTTAACGTGGGACAGATGAATTCGTCGAATTCTCTTGGCAATAGGATCGCTTACTAACATGGAAACAGGTGACAAAAACTGTAAAATAGTACAAAGACCATATATCTGCGAGCAGCTTTAGCCGAAAACTTGTTAATAGCTTTACTTATGGGGTAACATTTGATGGAAATTTGATCTCCAACCTCCGACTTAGTAGGTTTCCTGCCTTTGGTGTATCTCTTCTCCACCTTCTCATATAACATAGACACATTCTTTCTTGCTCCATTCCAGATTTTTTGTACATCGTTAGGTAGTGACCGGTCAGGTAGAAGATCTTCTATCCGAAGAAGATTGGACATCGGAGAATATGGTGTATAGCAAAACATGAGGGACATAGGAGTCTTACCATGTGACTCACGACAGTCTGAATTGAAAGCGTAAGCCAACCAGTGTAAGCACGTATCCCACTTGGTCTGATTACCATGATGATATGCGATCAGAGCTGACTTCAGGTTTCTATCCATTCTCTCAGCGTAAGATGGAATAGGATAATACGGGGCAGTAGTAACATGTGAGATGCACGACTCAAACAAATACCTTTAAAACGAATGACTGGTGAAAGCACTGGCATTGTCAGAAACTAAGAATTTGGGAGGACGAAGGGATGCAAGAATAACATTCAAACAGTTTATAGATGTCCGGGAATTAGTTGATCTAGTAGGCATAATCCAAGAAAACAGAGAGAACGCGTCAACGCACACAAAGTATGCGTGTTTACCAAGAAAGGCCGAGGGAAAGGACCCACGAAATCTATAACTAATCTTTCCATAGGACGAGAAGCTAGAGTAGATGACAACAAACCAGCCTTGGAATTCATGCAAGGTTTGCTAATAGCACAAGAATTACATGTTCTGAAAATGTTTCTAATATCCTGATCCATACGTTTCCAAATGAAGAATTCCCTAATTTTTTGTCTGGCTTTGAAGGTGCCCACATGACAACCTAGATGAGAAGAATGATAATATCTAAATATCAATGGCACCAGTACCTTAGGAACAACAATTTTGACGTTGCGTTCATCACGACCTCTACAATAGAGAACTCCTTTAGACAGTGAAATATGGTTTTAGCAAATTTCAAGCATTAATTTTATCAATAATTTCCTTCAATTCAGGATCAGACTTTTGATGATCAATGAATTCATAGTATAGCATGACTCCAACACCAATCATGTTAACCACTTCAGGACTCCAAGAATCAGGTTTTTCTTCAGTTACATTATCATGACTAAGCATTCGACTTAAGCTGTCGGCGATGATATTCTCAGTTTTCCTGATGTGCCGTTTCGAAATCGAAATTAACATGTTCGACGGAAGGCCTAAACTATTCAAGGGCAAACAGTACAGCGAGATATTCTAACTCATAAATGGAGTATTTGCTCTCCAGGTTGGTGAGGATCCTAGATACATATTCTACTGGTCTACGTCCATCCTCATATTCTTGCAGAAGCACACCGGCTATAGCTTTTCTAGAACCATCAGTCTGCAAAACATTCACTGAAATCAGGTATGGCCAAAACAGGAGCATTCGAAAAAGCAAATTTCAACTTCTCAAAGGATTCTTGTTTGGAAGGACCCCAGCAAAACTTGACATTCTTGCGCCTCAGATAGTAAGAGGAGCTGCAACCTCAGCAAAATTTGGGATGAACTTACCGAACAAGTTTACCACACCCACAAAACGAGCAATACCCTTAACATCTTTATGGGGTGAAATTCTCTGATTTCCTGGGTCATAGATTGATCAATGGAGACTCTATTAGATGACATAACATGCCCAAGAAAGGACATACTGGGCTGGGAGAAGGCTACCTTAGATTGCTTGACTGTAAGACCAGCCTATTTCAAGCGTTCCAGAACTTCCGTGACATGGTTCACATGCTCTTCAAAGGTGTTCGACGAGGAGATCATCAGGTCATCAACATAGTTGAAAACAAACTAGAATTTCACATCTGAAAGGATTGTTCCTGACAAGCGGGTTAGCACAGCCGCACCACATAAAAGGACAATCTCAAGAATTCATACAGATTCCAGTCGGTATTGAAGGCTGTAAGGTGTATGGACCGCTTAGACAGGGGCACATGATAATAAGCCTGAATAAGGTCTAGTACCGTGAACACATTTGCCCCAGAAAACCATCCAAAACAAGTGTGAAATTCTGGCAACGGGATAGACTGAAGGACGACCTTACAGTTCAAAGCTCGAAAATCAATAACCCCTCTGAAGCCACCAGAAAAACCAGAGAGGCGTATGGCGCGGTAGAGGGCCTGATGACATCCTCTTTGAGTATTTGCTCAATAATTTTTTCAGCTCAAGCATACGCGGTGGTGAGAGTCGATAAGCGGAGATGTTACAGGTTGGTTATCAGATAGCTCAGTATCATATTCGAAGACATCTGTCAGACCTAGTTTACTGGAGAACACTTCCGGAAATTCTTAACAGAGGGCACGAATTTGCTCAGCCTTCTACTCACTCGAGTGATCAAGATTTAGTTGCTCAAAATCACTACTTTCTTCTTGGGTAAGTTTATCAACACCAGAATCATTAGCAGCCTTGAAAGGGGCATCAATTAAATCAAATATATAATTTGGGGGACAACTTAAAGAAATTATTTCTATCTTGCTGATCTAACACTAACTCGACACTAGACAAGAAGTTAGTTCCAAGAATCATGTTACACGAAAGGTTAGGAGAAACAAGACACAAGATTTTCCAAGTAAAACTACTAATTCTAAGTTGTACCCTAATAGACCTCAACATTTCCATTTTCTTTCCATCAGCCGTAATACACTCGACTTCAAAACACTGAAAGTCATGTAGTTTACAGGGGGACTTCATTTGACAATACCAATTAGAATCAATAACATTTACAACACTGCCCGAATCCATTAAGGCAACCAATGGTTCATTGTTGACCTCAACAGGGACGAAAGTCACCTTGGACATAACATTCGCAGAGACCCTGTCACATCCTTCAGGACATACAACAGTGTCACAATTATCTAAAGTTTCAGTATTTTTAGAATTACATCCATTAACTTTACTCCTTAGTCATTGCGAAAGGACAAGGGACAGTTATTTTTTAGTGTTATCTCGATCCACAAAGATAACCACAAATACCTAATTTTTGCTTTACCGCAGGTCAAGTATTCCTCAGGTGATCCTTACTACCACAATTGAAACGCTTTTTACTCTCATGATAAGTTTTAGGAACTTAAGGAACAGAAAACACAGGATTGGCAGGAGGAGGGTGATGAATCGGTCTGGACGTATCTCCATGCTTGACGACCTCCGCAAACGAACAAGCAATTTCTAATTCAGAAAAATAAGTAGGGTATTTCGTCAATGACAAGTAAGACCGGTATGAAGGTGATATAATTTTAGGATTCTGTTCACAATTTATTCTTCCAGCACATAAATTATAAACACCTTGCAGTAAAATTCAAGATATAAAATATAGCTTAGCAAATTTCGATGTAAGAGCTGCACTCTAAAGCAATGTTCTGGGATAAGACTTTGAAGAACCAATGAAGGGATAAATTTAGAAAGTACAAGTTCGTGAAATTCAGTTATTTTTAAGTTTCCAGAAATGGCTTCTGAAATTTCTCGCTTTAGGGCACCCTCGCAATGGGGAAAGAGAGCACGGACAGTTCCCAAGTCGTCAATTGAGTATACAATTCCAGATTCCGTCATCTCAACCAGAAATCTCAAAAACCTAATACTTTCATCGATGGAGTTTACCGAGCAATTCCTAATTCCATGAAACCATGAAACAATTCTCTTAGAGAATTATGAGAAGAGGTAACACTTAAACGAGACAATAAATTCTCTAAAACAGGAGTAGTCACACAACATGCACTATGGCACCGCTGATTAGAAACAACATGGTTAGGAACATGATCATAATAATGACTACAGTAGGCTTCACTATTAGTAATGTATAGGTTCTCCACTTTCCTACTAGCAAGCATTATCTCCAGATCAGCTGAAATGCTAGCAGACAGTGATAGGATTTCACACATTCCCAGAAAAATTCCGAATTAGGTTTAAAAGACAATACGTCATTAATACGACTGGAGTAATGATATGTTCTAGCCCTGAGACGAATGATTTGACCTTTACTTTGACTTCTTACTATTATTATTTCATTCAAAACTAAATTAATGTCATGCAGCAACTAATCGACCTTCTCTAGGGTAAGAGAGGATAAATTGACAGGTACTTGCAGACAGTTGGAAAACAGAGCAACACACTCAGCATGAGTATTCCCCGGTTCCTGTTGTGTTATTGTCAGTTAATAAAGTAACTCACTCTTACGAAGTTGATCGGGATACAGAACAGGACGAGCCATGAGTGATCCGGATATGCAACAGAAAAGAAAAAGATCAGGGCAAGAAATTGCACTTCTTTTTACAAAATTATTACTTAAATTTTCACGTCTCGTCCCTCTTTCAATATTCCATTCATTTGATACCGTACCAACAAATGGGTATTACCGCACTGACGGTACTTAAAGAAACCATCAGCTCTGGTACCTCTTACTGCACCAGTCGTACCATCACTTGCTGGTACAAGTCATACATAGGCAAGAGATACCAAAAATACCCTAAACATAGCATTAAAATTCAACGGCAAGATACTCACCAAACTTATGGAGCAGCTGGGGACAAACCAGATACAACGTGGACCGAAAGGAAAATTGTTTTTGGTACGGTAAGAAATAAACAGAAATTTTGAAAGAAAGAAGCGTTATTTACTTGCGAACAAATGATAATTTAATTAATCCTTTTTTATAGAAAAATTTAAAAATATTCAAAACAAAAGCCTATAAATATTTTAAAAAACTTAGGTGCACCATTTAAAAGAAAAATGAAATTAACAGAGAAATAAACTAATTAAATTAATTAGGACTGCTTTAGACTGTCAAAAAATGAACTACCATTGAAGTGAGGGACGCCCCTAAATTAAAAGCAGCAATAAATTAAAATTAATGAATTGACAAGACTAGTTAAGAACTAAAAGAACAACTTACAGGATAATTAAATTTAAAATGTCCATGGACTAGATTTACCACCAGACAAGGCTTTAGAAGAATAAATAACTTATTTATTTTAACTGTTTCCTACATAAATTCTGATTAATTCGAGATTCCACATTTCCTTACTTTAAATTGACCATAGAGCGTAGTAAGGGGAGGCCACCGAGATTCTGCCAAGGAACCGGATCTCAAAGTACGTTACAGAAAAAACGGTAAATTAACGCAGAACACAACACTAGTCCCAAAAAAGAAATGGGTAACTAAGATAGGTAAACTTAAATAGGTCACAATAAGGACAAATTCATCACACTTCACCAAGAAGTAAAAGCAAGGCCGCTCAAATCATCAGGGACACGCCCACACAAAATAAGCAAACAATAATCATCATCATAAAGAAATAAATGAACTGGATTAAAGCCACTATATATATTTATTAATAATAAAGCCAAGCTTTCGGCCAAATTGCATTGGCCTTCATCAGGGCATGTGAAGTTTTGCCTCCGGCAGTGAGCAAAGAAATTATCTGAAGGAACATGGAAGTCATGCCCGTACTATCCACGGCCTACCCCACTAACTGGACTCAAGGATCGTGGCGCTGTGCTGTGGTGGTTGGGAGGGAAGTTACTGATGTACCGCCCTCTGTCGACAGTTTGAGTGCGTCCCGCTGTGCCATGGTGGTGTTATGCATGTATTTCTGCAGTACAGGTCTCCATGTATTTGATAATTTCAAGCCGTCTTCCCTGTTGATGTTATTTGGGCGCAGCTCTATCTCTATGGCTTCCCTCACAAGACGAGCATAGAAGTCTTTTACAGGCGCGATGACCTTCGCCTGCTCAAAGAGGATTTCATGGTCTGTACTGTAGAAATGTTCTGCTATGGCAGACTGGCTTATAGCGTTCTCCGTGGAGGATGAAAGAGCGACATTCTTTACCGATCTAATGTGCTCTTTCACTCTGGTGCTAACAAGCCTTTTTGTCATGCCAACATATGAACAACCACAACCACGTGGAATTTCATATACGCCCGGTGTTTCAAGACGTGGCTTCTCTTTGACTGGTCGAAACAGGGATTTGAGTTTCCGGTCTGCGGTGAAAACTGGAATTATATTGTACTTCTTAAGAATGCGCCCTATTCTGTCAGTTATACCTGCCACGTAAGGAAGGAATACTTTTTTCTTCTTGCTGTAGTCCTGGTTGGTGTTATTCAAGTTAGGCTCCTTGATCTTCACAGCTCGTGTTATGTCTCCAGATGTATAACCGTTTTTCTTCATGGATGTTGTCAGTTCTCTCATTGCACTCGAGCGGTTATCATCATCTGCAACATTATTCACCCTAGTATATAACGTTCGAAGGAGAGCTGCTTTTTGGGAGGGGTGGTGATGTGAAGACTTATGAAGGTATCTTTCAGAATGTGTAGGTTTCTTGTACACTGCATTGCCTTGTGTACCATCGTTCTTCTTGTATACTAACACATCAAGAAAAGGTAATTTGCCTTCATTTAATACTTCCATTGTGAACTTGATGTTACTGTTAATGGAATTTAGGTGCTCTAAAAATTCATTTAAAGTTTCCCTTCCATGTGGCCAGACCGAAACTGTGTCATCCACGTAACGATAGAAGCACTTAGGTTTCAATGGCGCTGTTGTTAATGCAGTAGACTCAAAGTGTTCCATAAAAATATTAGCAGCCACTGGTGACAAAGGTGACCCCTTCCTGCTCCTTCTGTCTGTTCGTAATAATCCCCTTTGTAGTAGAAGTAAGTGGATTTTTTTTGCTAGGGGCTTTACGTCGCGACGACACAGATAGGTCTTATGGCGACGATAAGTGGATTTTAAACAAACTGCTGCCAGATTGGTCAAGTCCTCAGACAGGTATTTTCTGATGTAAGCCAGTGTTTCTTCTACAGGTATATTAGTGAAAAGTGACGTAACATCAAAGCTTACCAGGATGTTACCTTCGTCCACCCGTTGTTCACGTAACTTCTGCAAGAAATGTTTCGAATCTTTAATGTGTTGTTCTGTCTTCTCTGTTTCTGGCTGTAGCAGTGATGAAATATAGCGGGCTAACTCATGGGTCGCAGAACCAATGGCACTCACGATTGGTCTTAGTGGCACGTCATCCTTGTGTACTTTTGGAACGCCATAAATGACTGGAGGTACCGGGTCTGAATTTAGTAAGGACTTCTGCATGTGTTCTGGATGTGTTTAGCTCTTCACTAGTCGAGTGACTTGTGTATTAATTTTCTTAGTGGGATTCCTAACTTTCTTATACGTTTCTTCTTCCAGTATTTTGTTCATTTTTGTTTCGTAATCAGTTGTATTCATGATGACTGAAACATTGCCTTTGTCTTGTCTTTGCGAAACACATTAGCTTCTTTAAGGTCACCTTTGGTCAGGCTTTGACGTGGTGGCTTCGCTTTTCTAAGCACGTAAGATACATCTTGACGAATTTCTTCCGCCTTATTTAACGGTAAATCTCTGATGGCACACTCTACCCCACAGAAAATCCTCTCTACTGGGATTCTTCTCGGCGCCACAGCGAAGTTAAAACCTTTCTTTAGCACTGATATTGAGTTCTGGTTCAGTACTTTATCACACAGATTTACTATGACCTTGTACTATGGTACTAATTTTGTTTGGGCTTCCAATGCATTAAAAGAACTTCAGCAACAATCTAGGTTTCAAGAAATAGAGTGGAAGTTCAATCCCCCTATTGCAAGTTGGTGGGAAGGATTGTGGGAACGTCTGGTCCGTTCCATTAAAGGATTGTTGAGACGAATGCTCGGAAGGTCTGTACTCACTTATGAAGAATTACTGACTTCGCTTTGTGATGTAGAGGCCGTTATTAATGGACGCCCACTGACTTATATATCAGAGAATCCTGAGGATTTAAATCCCTTGACACTATCAGTGTTTCTTAAGGATGTTGGAGAGGGTTTTGTGCAAGATATTGATGATCTCGAGAAGGAGAAGTTCCAGGCACGCTTGCGCTTCCCACAACACCTGATGCAAGAACTGAAACAACGCTTTAGGAAGGAATATCTGTTTCAGCTGATCCAGCGTCCCAAAGGAAAAGGAATATCGACTTTGAAAGAAGGTGATGTGGTTCTGGTTGGTTGCGAGCAACAAAAGAGAGTGGAGTGGCCACTAGCAAGAATAGTGTCTCTCTTTCCTGGCAAGGACGGTGTATCTCGGGTAGCGAAGTTAAGACTGAAAGATGGAACACTGATAAAACCTATTGAACGACTGTACCCTCTGGAGATAGACACTCGTGAGGACACCTTAGTTTCCAAAACCTTTTCACCTGATAACATTCCCCATGGGTACAGAACCCGTAGTGGTCGCAGAGTGGTCCCCAATCCAAAATGCTTCTCTTAAGTTATGGGCTATGGAACTGTGCTTAAGAAAGTGTCCTGTGATATTCGCAGGCATAAGTTATTTGTGATATCAAAGTACTGAAATTATTCCCACAATTTCAGGGTGGGAGAAATGTTGAGAATTTAACTTGTTTTGAATTGTGTAGTATTTTGACTCTCATTTGATTTTTGGTTGCGTAACATGGCGACTCTTGGACCAGTGAAGTGAATTAGTGTTGTTGTCTAAGCCTGTAATCGATCAGGATTATGTGTTGTTATTGAGTTTAAACAGTAAATATATTGAATCTATGGAGTCAGATCGAGTTTATTACAACACCAACTATAAGAATGGCATGCACAATCAGTGACTCAATATATTTAACAGCAATAACAAAATACAGTACATGACACACAAGCTTAGCACTAAAACAAGAACAATTTAAAACACACCAACTAAAAACCTGCAAGCACACTCAATCATACTATAATTACATCATCAATGAATGAAATCCAGTACATGGCAGACACATCAATGTAGAAGTTTAAAATACCAATTACCCACAGTTGCCTAGAGAATTTAGAGAAACATATCAGATAATTTAATTTACAAACTAGTTGTCTGATTTTAAGTTTAGTCATAGTTCTGGCACTAACAGCAGTCTGTAGGTACTCTATTTACGAAATTATTGTTATAATCAGCATTAAACACTATAATTCACTGCATTATTTTTCTTGTTTTATGCTGGTCGAGGGTTTTAGCATCATCATTGAAGTCCTTTACAAAATTATTAATCTATATATTGTTAGCTGTATGAAGAACGTTCTGATGAATGAGAACTGTCGTGTGACTGGGCCACTTGTGGGTCATAAAAATGTCAGAAAGCAAACATTTCTTTGCCTTGAGGGTTGTGGGCTGTGTTAATGTCACCCAGTCACAATACTAATTTAAAGAAGTGCCCGCTCATTGAAGATCAATCCATATATCACACCCAATACAAACATTTGCACTGATGCATACTGTGAATAGTCTTGTTTTACACTCTCGGTATTGAATGTACATTCGTAGATCACGTATTAAATGGGATACGGCACAAATGGAAGCAGGAGTGTATGTTCTTTTGTTAAACAAGGGAATTACTAATGTTTACAAAATCAATTTAGAGTCGTCAAAAAACCGATTAATACGTAACTACAAATAACAGTCTTACGATCAAGGGAATAGAACCAGCTGGTTCTATTCCCCTGATCGTAATATCTGCCGCCGTGAAAGCCATTTTTGAAATAACAGTCTGTTTACCTTAGCAGTCGTAAAAAGGTGTTTTGTACTTCGGAAAATAGTTTGAAGTTCATTTGTATCCGCGTGGTGCATTGAGGCTTTCTGAGGCCTGCATAACGTTTTTGTTGCGTTAGTGAGATTTTTACGATTTTGTGCGGAGCATTCAAGCTGTTCGCTTCAATTCACTAGTGCGCTGAGTCTATCATGTGTGCTTCCTATACATTTGAGATATTGTGTATCTTCCTCAATCAAACTTAAATGTTAGTTATTTGCGGGTACGATGGCCGCCTCCAGTGGAGGGGGCGGACATATTTTGAGTTATGAAATACCAATGAATCAGGAAGTAAAGGTTTCAGTGGAAAATTAATCGCTTCAAATCTCTAAAGTTCAACCACTTTATAATGAACAAACACCTGCTCAACAGAGTAACCAAGTGAATAACGGTTCTAATGTTCAAATACACTAACTGACAGAGCAAATGCAACACCAAGAAGGAGTGGTTCGAAAGGGATGAAAGTTGGGGAAAAAACAGAGACGGCACGGACGAATAATTGATGTTTATTTCAAACCGATATGCAGGTTACACAATGCGCACGGCATCGACTCAGTAGGATGTAGGACCACCGCGAGCGGCGATGCACGCAGAAACACGTCGAGGTACAGAGTCAATAAGAGTGCGGATGGTGTCCTGAGGGATGGTTCTCCATTCTCTGTCAACCATTTGACACAGTTGGTCGTCCGTACGAGGCTGGGGCAGAGTTTGCAAACGGCGTCCAATGAGATCCCACACGTGTTCGATTGGTGAGAGATCCGGAGAGTACGCTGGCCACGGAAGCATCTGTACACCTCGTAGAGCCTGTTGGGAGATGCGAGCCGTGTGTGGGCGGGCATTATCCTGCTGAAACAGCGCATTGGGCAGCCCCTGAAGGTACGGGAGTGCCACCGGCCGCAGCACATGCTGCACGTAGCGGTGGGCATTTAACGTGCCTTGAATACGCACTAGAGGTGACGTGGAATCATACGCAATAGCGCTCCAAACCATGATGCCGCGTTGTCTAGCGGTAGGGCGCTCCACAGTTACTGCCGGATTTGACCTTTCTCCACGCCGACGCCACACTCGTCTGCGATGACTATCACTGACAGAACAGAAGCGTGACTCATCGGAGAACACGACGTTCCGCCATTCCCTCTTCCAAGTCGCTCTAGCCCGGCACCATGCCAGGCGTGCACGTCTATGCTGTGGAGTCAATGGTAGTCTTCTGAGCGGACGCCGGGAGTGCAGGCCTCCTTCAACCAATCGACGGGAAATTGTTCTGGTCGATATTGGAACAGCCAGGGTGTCTTGCACATGCTGAAGAATGGCGGTTGACGTGGCGTGCGGGGCTGCTACCGCTTGGCGGCGGATGCGCCGATCCTCGCGTGCTGACGTCACTCGGGCTGCGCCTGGACCCCTCGCACGTGCCACATGTCCCTGCGCCAATCATCTTCGCCACAGGCGCTGCACCGTGGACACATCCCTATGGGTATCGGCTGCGATTTGACGAAGCGACCAACCTGCCCTTCTCAGCCCGATCACCATACCCCTCGTAAAGTCGTCTGTCTGCTGGAAATGCCTCCGTTGACGGCGGCCTGGCATTCTTAGCTATACACGTGTCCTGTGGCACACGACAACACGTTCTACAATGACTGTCGGCTGAGAAATCACGGTACGAAGTGGGCCATTCGCCAACGCCGTGTCCCATTTATCGTTCGCTACGTGCGCAGCACAGCGGCGCATTTCACATCATGAGCATACCTCAGTAACGTCAGTCTACCCTGCAATTGGCATAAAGTTCTGACCACTCCTTCTTGGTGTTGCATTTGCTCTGTCAGTCAGTGTAGAAAGGGAATTTTACCCTCCGAATCATTATGGCCCATTAAAGTGTTTGTAGAATCCAAAAATAACCAGCATCTTGATCAGTTACACCCTATGGCACTTAGGCGATATTTTCACGAAAATGCTTTAATGTGAAATCCATTATCCGAAAGGGGAGCAATCGTTTGCAAGTGACATTTACTACTGCCTTGTAAGCTAATGATATTTTGTGCCATTCCATTATCGGCGCATTAAAGCTAAAAGCATATATTCCGTCCTCAAATATACTAAGAGTTGGCCTGATCCGAGATGTTGACAAAAAGCTCATGGAAGATGAAATACTCACACACATACAGTCTACCGTTCTCATTAAGTCAGTGCAGTCTGAACAGACGGGTAGTCAATAATAAGCATATTGAGTATCTGCCTACAGTGTCTGTCAACAATATTTTCTGAACCCAGGCTTTGCCACAATATGCATCTCTTTTTAGTCTATATTTACAAGTTGAACAGTTTATTTTCGCACCCATATTATGCCGAAAATTCCAAGGGCATGGTCAACAGAAAAACAGTGCAAAGCTCAATTTTTCAGATGCAGAAAATGTTCACTTGCACATCCTACCAATCAATGTACCGAACAGTTTCAAGAATGTGCGTACTAGTCATTCAACCGGATCCATCGGATGTCCAGAGCATAAATACCAGCAAGAAATAAAAAAAGTGATGAGTACGGATTACCTTTCGTTGAGGAGGCTAAAGCGAAAGTTGCGCTATCCATTTACTATCCACAACAGCATCCACACGACTTCCTCCTCCCACGAAACGACCCCCACAACCCTTCCTCCGGAAAATCCTGGAAAAAGAAAATTCACCCAAGTTGCAATGCAATCTCCACGACGCACTCCAATCCCCGGCTTTGATACGGAGGGATATATGGCAATTTTACGCAATGAACGCATCCCCTCACAGGGGCAGTCTATCTATCCCACCAGGTAACCCCTACTGAGCCTTCCTCCTCTTTTTCTACCGCTCACACTTCTATGAGCATCGGCACTTCAGAATCACAACAGGCAACCATTCTGCATCAGAAAAATGTCAACTTCAACAAGAAATCCTAAAAATCATAGGCCTCCTATTACAAAGTGCGGAAGGAGAGGAGCAACTCTCAAATGCTATATATAATTTAAGGGATCGAATAGCTAATATGATGGCATTGTATGATTTGCATTTTACAGTGGAATGCATGACGCATAGTTCTTAAAAACATGAGTTACAATTATTAATCAGCGAAACCTCTTCTAATATCATTATCATTCAGGAAACGGTTTTCTAGGTCTTCCACATTTAATTTACCGGGTTTCAATCTCGAACGACAAGATGGACCAGGTAGTGCAGGTATAGCGATTTTTATTCAACAACATCTTACCTACCATATTTTACCTCTCACTTACCACATTCCTTATACTTTCGCCATAGGTGTTACGCACAATAATATTCATTTCATTGATGTCTACTTCCCTCCTGATGTTTAAATTACTACAAATCAATGGGTACCATTTTTTGTCAATTTGATGTTTTAGATCACGTTATTATATTCGGAAACTTTAATTGCCACAATACGTTATGGGAAAGTGAGCATGATACACCAAGGGGACTCCATCTCCTATCTATGTTTGAGCAATATGATTTCACATTATTAAATAATGGACCTCGCACGAGAATATCCCCCCTGGCGCACCTCCAGTGCTGTGGATTTAACTCTTTATAGGTCCCACATGGCTCCCATAATCACATGGAAAACAGTATCAGACACTCCTTCTAGTGATCATTATCCTATATACAGGGTTATTCACCTAACATGTTGCACGCAAATCTATATATATAAAATAAGAGTTTTGTCTGTACATTGCTCAGAATTTGAAAAGAATGGTATTTCTGTATCGGTCAAGTCCACAGTAACAAGAAAATGCATTTTTTACTTTTCCGTAATTTCTGTCTGTCTGTCTGTCTGTCTATCTGTCTGTCTGTACGCGCATCACGAGAAAACGGCTGAAGAGAATTTTATGAAAATCGGATTGTAAAGTCGGGTGATGAACCGCTACAATCCTGGCTATAAATTATTTTAATCACCCTGAGTGAAATGGTAGTTTAGGGGAAGGCCTGAAAATTAATTCTCAAATACTTATGTTATTAGTGGTCGTGTCTTAATGAAAATCGCTAGACAAAGATGGAAAATAAGTCGCTACAATATAGGCTATACACGCTGAGAAAAATGGTAGTTTAGGGGAAGACCTAAAATTTAAATGTCAAATATTTATCTTTTTAGTGGTCGTATCTTCACGAAAATTGGTATGCAAAGTGGGGAAATAGGTCGCTATAGTCTAGGCTATCAATAATGTTATTCGCACTGAGTGAAATGGTAGTTTAGGGGAAGGCCTGAAATGTAATCTATATATCTATATATATAAAATAAGAGTTTTGTCTGTATATTGCTAAGAATTTGAAAACGATGGTATTTCTGTATCGGTCATGTCCACAGTAACAAGAAAATGCATTTTTTTTACTTTTCCGTAATTTCTGTCTATCTGTCTGTCTGTCTGTCTGTCTGTCTGTCTGTATGTATGTATGTATGTATGTATGTACACGCATCACGAGAAAACGGCTGAAGAGAATTTTATGAAAATCGGAATGTAAAGTCGGGTGATAAACCACTACAATCTAGGCTATAAATTATTTTAATCACGCTGAGTAAAATGGTAGTTTAGGGGAAGGCCTGAAAATTAATTCTCAAATATTTATGTTATTAGTGGTCGTGTCTTAATGAAAATCGCTAGACAAAGATAAATAAGTCGCTACAATCTAGGCTATAAATTATTTTAATCACGCTGAGTGAAATGGTAGTTTAGGGGAAGGCCTGAAAATTAATTCTCAAATATTTATGTTATTAGTGGTCGTATCTTAATGAAAATCGCTAGACAAAGATGGAAAATAATTCGCTACAATATAGGCTATACACGCTGAGAAAAATGGTAGATTAGGGTGTCCCGTAACGTAGGTCAAACCCGAACACTACGATAAGGGCAGCAAAGGGGTCAACTAGCTGGTACACAAATAAGCTAGTTGAAAGGTACACACAGGAAGCGTAACTAGGGTCACTCAAAACAGACAAAATTACTAGACAAGAACAGAAAACTTACCATTAAAGGACGAAGAAGTGTTACCAAGAATTCGTGCTGAGAAATTCATACCTGGTATTAGTTACTTCAAGAAAGAAGAACACATTCTTAGGAAATTTAAAACAAGGGATTTATTTAGTTAAATAAATTTTTAGAATGTTAGGAAAAGAAATCAACAACGCAGGAACACTAAATAAGGAAAAGTTACTTAAATTAGGAAACTAAGTTAAACTTGATTTAAAATCTACGGTGATCGATCACTAGAAAATTGAAAAACAAACAAAACTCTTAATTAAGGGAGGCCTCAACATTCCAGAGAAAATGACAGTTTCAAATTAGTACCAGATCACAATGTACCAAATTTTTCTTTAAAAGAAAAAACTTCTCTGAACCACAGAGTTCTCACCAAGGGATAAATAATAGAAATTTTTAAAAATTAACACAACACTTTATACCCGGAAGAAAAGAAAGTGACAGGATGTTAAAAATTAAAATCACCCCAACGCGATCACAAGCACACAAGGTAAGGAAAATTAAACGGAATTAAATATCATCACATCAAGACGGAAGAAGTTGCCCAAAAATCCAACAGCATCAACGATCAGGGACAATTCTCTCACTTCAAAACTTAACAATCATCAACAAAAACCGTTGGCAAGGTAACCAACAAACGCCAAGAAAAAAAAGAAGGTAACATGTAACCACGGAAACGAAAGTCCGCAAAACAAGGGAAAAGAAAGAAAAGACGAAGAACTAGGAACACAAGCAAAATTAAGAATCAGAGAAAAATAAATTAATGCCGTCCGCTTGGTCAGAACTCACATGGTTAAAACAAACTTACTTGGGATGTTAGATACGGTAGCAATACTGTAAAACATTTCAAGACGTACCAAAGATATTCCACATTAGCATAAAGTACTCAACTTCCCCCAATACATCTTAATTTTCATCATTAATAACACGAAAAGTTACATTACGAAAAGATGATAATAATAATAATTCTTATTATTTTTAAAAGGAGCTTCGAGATCTTGCTTTCCCAGAAATTTAGAGTTCACAAACGTCACCAAACAGATACTAAAATTGTCCGAAGTTGAAGAGGATAACATACTTTAAAATGCCGAAAATCTTCACCGAAGCAATGACGCCATCGCCATTTTTAAAGATTACTTACAGGCTGAAGAGGCTGAGCGAACAAATGCATTAAGCATACAAACTAGAGAAGAATATCCCGCGTTGGTTGAAACAGAAACACATAATGAGGGCAAGGGAGAAACCCTCTTACTCCTTCCTTCAAGTTACATCCATTGCGAACACCACAAACTTCTCACAGATGAGACACGCCAAATCCTCGTCCATCTCAAACCACAGTCCAGACAATAATGGCCGGCTCGCCAAAACAAGAACCGACAAGGCAGAGTTCGTTCGGCAGTGAGCTCTAATTGGTTAATGGGCGGAGTCTCGTAGTTCTAGCTCACAGTTCAGATGTCAGTACGTACGAGGAGCTCAGACTTGAGCGCCTACACAGATTAGTAGCGGAAAGGTGAACCCTGATATACCACGAAACAGAATTGAAAACGACACCTCCAGGGTAGAGTTAATCTTGACACAATTTCCATGCCCTTAGGCTACTCCGAAAATGTAGTTAGGAAGAGGAATAACACAATGACATGTCCATGTCAGCCTCTCCCCCCGAAGCTTAGCTATAAACTCTCATATTCGCTTCACGGTGGTCTGAAGTAATCTAATTTTTTGGTGTCACAGTCCAAATCGAAATGACCACAAGCACATGTCCAATTAGTAAACATCCAATTAGATAGAATAATACCAAGAGGTAGGTTGAAGCTTAGTCCCACTTTAAATTCCGCTCAACACCATTACTCATCATCAACACGGAGTTCACCATTTTTCACCACTTTCGGACCTTCCGCAAAACCTTTTAAGAAATAAACACCACAGTTTCAGTTTTTTTGAAGGGAAAGGAAGACCATAAGTTCCAAGAAGTACACTATACATATAGTTTTGAATCAAGTCACATCTTCAAACTTAGTTAGTTCACAATAGGTTATGATTTTGATTGTAATTCCATTCACGGTGATGATGACACGCGGCGGGTATTACCAACCATAAAGTACATGAAAGTTTATACACTATGCATCCATAGGTTTTCCTTCCAATAATTAAGCTTGAACTAGGAATCACTCTCTTCTGTACATTCCACTTTTCAACTCAAAATTACTGTATCGTAGTTAGTACCAGTACACTGGTTCTAGGATTTAAGAATTGCAGCATCTTACATCCTTCGAAATCGAGATAAAACTCCCTACAACACGAAGATACCCCAAACGAACCGGAAAAGGAAAAGAAGAGAGAATTTCAAGATTGGTGAAAGTTTTCATTAAAATAAATAAAGACCAAACGTAAATCACATATAGTAAGCGTTAATTAGGGAAATTGCCAATAAACTTAGGTCTAGAGCGTACCACCCTACCAAATTACACAAGAACACCAATTAGGCACACTAGACTACCAATGAACAAAAAGATCTACCAGCACAACATCACCAAGGAAACCCTATATAAAAGATAGGTACAGGCAATGGTAAGCTTAATCCACCATACACCAAAGGTGGATCTCAAATGTCAAGAATACAGTACTTACCTCAATAAACTAAAGGTTCAAAACCCTAAACTAAAACGTTGAAAATGGATAAGAAGAAAGGACGTAACATCACCAAGGTTTCCCACCAAAACAGGGAGCTACCAGAAGGATAACCAATTCACGGGCTCCACCGGAGACCCTTAACACAATAAGATAAATCCCCAAATTTCCAAGATTCAAAACCCCAATAAACAGTTTTATATAAACACACTCAAGTCGGACAAGGTAAGTAAGAATAATCTTAAAAACAACAGACTGAGTTCCACAGATCCGTGAGCCAATGGTTCACTAATTTTTAAGAACCCACCATAATTCAACCCAATCAATTAATTAGACCTTTAAGAAAGGCAGAATTTAGATTACAGATCATTGACCTCGCATAATCCAACAAGAAGAGACTTTTCTAAAAAGGGCACATCAAGCAGAGCAACTACCGACCAGAGCACAAGCACTGTGAAGCCATGAACGAGTTAGCGGTAACTGTCTTTCCAAGCAAAGGAAACCTTATGTAAAATGAGTTGGAGACCTCTAGTACTATCAGGTGCAGGGAGCGCAACATTTTGTCATCGACAATCATTCCACAAAGGCTCACTAAGCGAGGAACAAACAAATACAAAGGGAATCACAGTTCAAGGATTGATGGATACGGTTTCAGGAGGATATGACTTGGGGTCACATAACTAACCCACATAGCAAGAGGAAAAACTAAAACACCTTCCACAATAGTACACCCAATCAAACAGAAAATGTATTAAAATACCTCAATTAGATGACTACAAGAGACATTGCGAAGCAATAAACCAACCTCTTACACACCAAATAGTCCCAAAAGTGGCCAGAAAATAAATAGGCAGCATGACTCCAAAAGCGATAGCACTAGGTAGGCAATAACACGCTTAATTAACCAGAACGCAGAACAAGTAGCGGATAAATTAACAACATATATGAATTTCAAAAATTTAACTGAAGGAAAAAACACCATAGGAGATAGGTTAAACAGAATTGATCTCTACAATATCATAGCTATGATTAAGAATGACAACAGAAAAATAGCCCATGCGTGAGGTCACAGTTTTTACATACCAACACCACAACATACTACACGAGTTGCAGAAAAGAACTACATAATTAATTTCCATCTTCCCCAGAACACGATGGTACAATCAGAGGTGCCAAAACACCCACCAAAACGTAATAACACAACTAATATGGACTCTGATAAATCCCACAGAACCCATGGTATCCCACGCCAAGAGTCAAAACAACCCAGTCACTCCACACCAACCTGCCACACAGGTAACTGAACAAATACATGGTGCAACAACTTGACAACACCAAATCTAGGACTAGTAAACCAAGCACTAAGGCAAAAGAAGATAACTTCTCAGGTTTTTAGTCCACGCACGAATTTCACTACTCCAAATAATATCAACAGATGGAAGATGGATACTGACAACACCTCAACATAGAATCTACAACTCGTACAGAAGAAAGAAGTAAACAAGATGGCACTACATTCAAGAAAAAAATTTCAGTAGTATAGCGATATCGTAGTGTGCAAAATTAAATACCACAAGGCTGAAATTTAAATAGTGGACAACCAAATACCTCTAAATGGTGGAAGAGCAACTCATCTACAAGATAAAATTTCAAGGAAAGGGTTAATAATTTCAACGTTAGGAATGTAATTAAACGAGTAAAGAACATAGAAGGCAATTCGGTTTTAGGAAAGGTTATTCCACTGAAGCTCAACTTGTAGGATTCCAGCAAGATATAGCAGATATCTTGGATTCTGGAGGTCAAATGGACTGTATCGCGATTGACATGTCTAAAGCATTTGATAGGGTGGATCATGGGAGACTACTGGCAAAAATGAGTGCAATTGGACTAGACAAAAGAGTGACTGAATGGGTTGCTATATTTCTAGAAAATAGGTCTCAGAGAGTTAGAGTAGGTGAAGCTTTGTCTGACCCTGTAATAGTTGAGAGGGGAGTTCCTCAGGGCAGTGTTATCGGACCTTTATGTTTTCTTATATATATAAATGATATGAGTAAAGGAGTGGAATCGGAGGTAAGGCTTTTTGCGGATGATGTTATTCTCTATAGAGTGATAAATAAGTTACAAGATTGTGAGCAACTGCAACGTGACCTCGAAAATGTTGTGAGATGGACAGCAGGCAATGGTATGTTGATAAACGGGGCTAAAAGTCAGGTTGTGAGTTTCACAAATAGGAAAAGTCCTCTCAGTTTTAATTACTGCGTTGATGGGGTGAAAGTTCCTTTTGGGGATCATTGTAAGTATCTAGGTGTTAATATAAGGAAAGATCTTCACTGGGGTAATCACATAAATGGGATTGTAAATAAAGGGTACCGATCTCTACACATGGTTATGAGGGTGTTTAGGGGTTGTAGTAAGGATGTAAAGGAAAGTGCATATAAGTCTCTGGTAAGACCCCAACTAGAGTATGGTTCCAGTGTATGGGACCCTCACCAGGATTACCTGATTCAAGAACTGGAAAAAATCCAAAGAAAAGCAGCTCGATTTGTTCTGGGTGATTTCCGACAAAAGAGTAGCGTTACAAAAATGTTGCAATGTTTGGGTTGGGAAGAATTGAGCGAAAGAAGAAGAGCTGCTCGACTAAGTGGTATGTTCCGAGCTGTCAGCGGAGAGATGGCGTGGAATGACATTAGTAGACGAATAGGTTTGAATGGCGTTTATAAAAGTAGGAAAGATCACAATACGAAGATAAAGTTGGAATTCAAGAGGACAGACTGGGGCAAATATTCATTTATAGGAAGGGGAGTTAGGGATTGGAATAACTTACCAAGGGAGATGTTCAATAAATTTCCAATTTCTTTGAAATCATTTCGGAAAAGGCTAGGAAAGCAACAGATAGGGAATCTGCCACCTGGGCGACTGCCCTAAATGCAGATCAGTATTGATTGATTGATTGACACGGAAATTACTTAAGATTACCATACTGTCAACAGTCACTTGAACAATCACGAAGGGGGGCTACACAACCATTAGAAATGAAATGGCACAGCAACCAGTAATTAGGGATGGAAAACCCGTAAAGATGCAGGACCCATGCACGAAGCAAACGGCCTACCAACTCTAATACAGATTTACAGACCATCTAAATGATTAACAACCACCCAAAGTTTTGACCAAGACCAGGTACAGTAGCGACAGATCAGGAACAGGTAGCAGAATTAAACTCCCAGTTCCAAACTTACAGTACGTAGAAATAGTATTTATCGAAACCGATAGTAGTTTCCAAATAAAATAGAACACCAGACATTAAACCCAAATTTCCAAACCAAAATTTTGCTACAAGGGGAGAATGAAACCAGAGCAAGAATAATTTTTAAGAAATGAAAAAGAATAAGTTTACCAGATCGGGAGAAAGTCCAAAAGAATGAACCAACTAAGTCCAACGTTTACATCAAAGTTCCAGTTAGGTAAAACACAATTTCCTAATTTCATATTTTTTAATTAAAATTTTAGAAACAAACACCCAAAATAAGAAATCAAATGGAGCGACCAGAAGTCGACAAACCCACCCAATGGACATGCTGCACAAGGGTGTTAAATACCAATCAACGGAACACGGTCATAAAATACTTCCTATACAACAGCATGAGAAGCAGAAAGAACGAAAGTTTAAACCAAGAAAAGGAAAGATATATGGTGTACAGGTTATATATGTATATTGGTAACAACCTCCAAGAAACGGTCATGTGATAAATTCCACACACTACCAAACCACAATGTTCACACCAGAAACAATACCAGTACCAAAGCAAATAGAAACATATCAAACCTAGCTTTTAAAATCACAGAAGCATGTACGACAATGAAGACTCTAGGAAGAATTAAATTACACTTAAACAGAAAGATTATATTTTACTTTTAATTAGCTCACAGAAATGTAGTTCTCAGCTGTATGTCACTTTCAGTACCTTAGAACTTCACAAAGCAGAAACCCAAAGGAAGGGAATTAGGAACCAGTACTGTACATTAACCAGGTTTAACTTGTGACAGATGGACTCTCCTAATCCTTTTAGCAACCGGATCACTCACTAACATTGATACCGGGGACAGAAACTGCAATACGGTGCAAGGACCTTGATACCTGGGTGCCAGTTTGGCGGAAAACTTATTAACAGCTTTACTGACTGGGTAGCATTTTATGAAGACTGAATCACCAACCTTTACCTTAGTTGTTTTCCTACCCAAATTGTACCTTTTCTTGGTCTTCTCATATGAAATAGACAGATTTTTCTTCGCTTCGTCCCAAATCTTCTGGACATCAAGAGGTTTAGATAGATCAGGCAAAAGGTCATCGATGCCTAGTACATTTGACATTGGGGAGTATGGAGTGTAGGAAAACATAAGGGACATGGGCGTTTTCCCATGAGACTCATGGATCGCAGAGTTAAATGCATGAGCTAGCCAATGTAAACAGGAGTCCCACTTAGGCTGGTTATGGTGATGGTAGGCTATCAATGCAGACTTCAAATTTCTATTTACCCTCTCAGCATAGGATGGATTAGGATAATATGGGGTAGTAGTGACATGAGAGATGCTCAACTCGAAAAGGTATTTTTTGAACAGATGACTAGTAAACCCACTAGCGTTATCGGAGACAAGGAACTTGGGAGGACCAAAATAAGCAAAGATATAATTTAGACAGTTAATAGTGGACCGAGAAGTGGTAGACGTAGTTGGAATAAGCCAAGTGAACCGTGAGAACGCGTCGACACACACGAAAATGTGCGTGTTCCCCAAAGAAGATCGGACCATAGGTCCCACGTAGTCGATGAACAGACGTTCCATGGGGCGTGAAGCTTGTGAGGACGACAACAATCCCACACGGTTGTTTAGACTGGGTTTACTTATGGCACAAACCTTGCAAGATTTAATCATGCTTCTGATGTCACTGGCCATTCTTTTCCAGATGAAAAATTCCCTAATTTTCTGCCTACTGTAGTTTTGAACATTACTAAATGACCTCCAATGGGACAGTGGTGGTAATACTTGAAGATGACAGGTACCAGTACCTTGGGAACAACAATTTTGAAACAATGGTCTCTTCGTCCCTTACAACATAGAACACCTTTTACAAGAGAATAAGGTTTTACAAGAGTCCCATTACAAATTTTGTTTATGATTTCATTCAATTCAGGGTCAGATTTCTGGAGATCTTCGATTTCATGGTAAAGCAAAGGTAGCTCAGAAAGAATGGCATTGACTTTAATCACATTACCATCCTCAAAATTTTCAACATTAGATTTTACCTCAGGACAAGGTTCCCCATCAAACATTCTGCTGAGACTATCAGCGATGACATTATCTGTACCCCTAATATGTTTGACTTGAAAATTGAAGGCAGAAATCCTAAGTGCCCAACGGGTGATTCTCCCAGTTCTTTTGGGTCGGTTCAAAACCCACGACAACGCCTGATTATCCGTCTCCAGGTCAAAATTTACATGTTCAACAAAGGGCCGAAATTTTTCGAGAGCGAATAGGATAGCAAGGCATTCCAACTCGTAAATCGAGTATTTGCTCTCAATATCATTGAGGGTTCGGGAGGCATACGCAACAGGTCTTCGACCATCCTCGTACTCTTGCAAGAGTACTCCGGCAATAGCTCTTCCAGATGCGTCGGTCTGAACAATGAAGCGTTTAGAAAAGTCAGGTATTGCTAAAACAGGTGCGTTCGAGAGAGAGCGAACTTCAATTTCTCAAAAGCTGCTTGTTGGAGAGGACCCCAGACAAACTTAACATCTTTTCGCCTTAAATGGTTGAGAGGAGCAGCAACCTCAGCGAAGTTAGGAATAAATTTCCTGAAAAAGTTAACCATTCCCACAAAACGGGCAATGCCTTTGACATCTTTAGGAGGTTGAAAATCACGAATGGCCTGGGTCCTGGATTGATCAATCGAGATTCCACTCGAAGATACAATGTGTCCAAGAAAAGACATACTTGGCTGGGCGAAGGTTACCTTAGAAAGCTTAACAGTCAAGCCAGCTTTCCTCAAGCGTTCAAGGACTTCCCGTACATGAATCACATGTTCTTCAAAGGTTTTAGAATACACGACGCAATTGTCGAGATAGTGAAAAACACATTTAAATTTAATGTCAGAGAAGATAGTATCCAGCAATCGTGTCAAAATTCCAGCACCAGAGTTCAGACCGAAGGGTAATCTGACAAATTCATACAAATTCCAGTCAGTGATGAAGGCAGTTAGAGGAATGGACCTCTTGGATAAAGGAATTTGATAATAGGCCTGGTTAAGGTCCAGTACTGTAAAAAAACTTTGCCCCAGAAAACCACCCAAAGCATGTGTGCAGATCAGGTAACGGGATAGACTGAAGTACCACTTCTGGTTTAATTTTCTATAGTCCAGAACAGCCCGAAAGCCCCCAGAGGACTTGGGTACAAGGAAAACAGGAGAGGCATATGGGGAGCTAGAAGGTTGTATAACCCCTTCTGCAAGAAGTTTTTCAATAATCTTCTTTAATTTCAGCATACGTGGAGGAGAGAGTCTATACGGAGGGGATCTCACAGGTTTGGTATCAGTTAGTTCGATATCATATTCCATAACATCAGTTACCCCTAGTTTACTAGTGAACACTTCAGGGAATTCGCTGCAAAGTGCACGAATTTCATCAGCTTTTTCCTTACTCAAATGATTAAGTTTTAATTCCTTAACATTGCTAATTTCATCAGGGACTGACTCAGAAACACAATTCGCGTTTAAATTACCCTTAGAACCATCAAAGAAATTAAATTTATTAGCAGGGGAAAACTTAAGAAAAATTTCCTGTCTTGAAGGTCGAGAAATGTCCAGTTTTGGACAAAAACCCAGTTCCTAGAATCAAATTACACGAAAGGTTAGGAACCACCAGGCAGGACACTTTCCAGGTGAAATTTCCAATTCTCAATTTCACCCTAGCAGTCCCTAGAATTTCTACATTATTACCATTAGCAGTAACACACTTTACATCAGAAGGTTGTAAGGACGGTAACTTACAAGCATATTTCATTTTGGAATACCAATCAGAATTGATTAAATTTACAACGCTCTCAGAGTCAATCAAAGCCATCAATGGTTCATTATTCACTTCAACACTGGTGAAGGTTCCTTCAGAGACAACATTTCCACAAATTTTGTTACAGTTACGAGGACAGATAACCTCATCAGAGTCCCCTACATTCTTAAAAGGTTGAAACGAGACCGGTTTTTAGGTTTTAGTCATTTAGGCATCTTTGAAATGAATTAGGGCAAAAAAATTTAGTGTGCTGCTTAGAGCCACAAAGATAACAACAAACATCATGTCCATTACTCTTAGACGGCACGAATTCCTTAGATGTTCCGTAGAACCACACCCAAAACATTTTTTTGTTTTCATGTTACAGGGTACATTAGGATAACCAGTACACTTAGAATTGGTAATAGGAGGGGGAAGATGTACAGGCCCGGACGCGTCTCCGTGCTTTACATCCTCAGCGAAGGTACACGCAGTCTCGAGTTCAATGAAATTAGTGGGACACTTCACAAGGGAAAGGTAAGATCGATAAGCGGGAGATATACCTTTTAATATACGAATTACCATTTCTTCCTCAGGAACCAAAATTCGAAATACTTTACAATAGAACTTTACATCAACAATGTACATTAGCAAATTTTCGTGAAGGTACTGAGTTCGGAAACAATACTAAGGGATGAGACTCTGAAGGGCTAAGGAGGGGATAAATTTGTTAAGAATTAGTTCATGAAATTCATCAGTTTTACACTTCTGAGAGATAGCCTCGGAAATTTCCTTTTTTAGAATACCCTCGCAGTGGGAAAATAATGCCCTATACATGCCTAGTTCATCAACAGAGTATACACTAGCGGATTCCTTCATTTCTACAAGGAACCTTAAAAATCAAAGGCACTCCTTGATTGAGTTTACGGAGACATTCTTTACACCGTGAAACAGCTTTTTCAAGGAATTATGCGATGTACCACTTAATCGAGATAAGATAGACTCAAGGACAGGAGAAGTTACGCAGCATGCACCTTGGATAGGAGGAGATAAATTTTGATTCACACTTTCTTTATTACTAAGAGGATTGGTCCCATCCGTAACCAACAAGTTCTCCATTTCCCTACTTGCAATTATTAAATCAAGTTCAGTAGAAATACTGGACGCTAAAGTCAAAAGTCGGGTGCATTCGGTAATGAATTCCCCCTCAGGCTTCAAAGTAAGGAAATCTTGGATACGCCCCGAGAGGTGGTACACTCTAGCCTTGAGTCTACTAACTTGAGACTTCGTAGGTGTCGTTTCAGTAAATTCTTTAAGAATTATGGAAATTTCATTTAAAGAACAATTAATTAAATGTAAAAACTCACCAATCTTGGAGATATCTATTTTAGATAGGTTAAGAGGCACCTGGAGATGAGCTGAAAGTAAGGCGGCACACTCAGAGACAGTACCCACTGGTTCTAAACCTCGGACCGCAAGCTCATACTGCAACTCCGACTTACGCAGGTGATGGGGGTGAATAACCGGACGGGCCATGACGATAGACAATATGAAACAAAACAATTCAAAGTTGGTATAAGATGGTTGCAATTCTTTTACAAAGGATATTACACCAGTTTAATACTGTGTCCTTCTTTCAATAAATTTGAACTTGATACCAGGTAAATTAAAAAAATAAAAGGATACAAACAACCTCTGGGTATGTACGAGCCACAGGTGCATGAATAAAAAAACGCAGCCCTGATACCAAAATACTGTCCCGTAACGTAGGTCAAACCCGAACACTACGATAAGGGCAGCAAAGGGGTCAACTAGCTGGTACACAAATAAGCTAGTTGAAAGGTACAAACAGGAAGCGTAACTAGGGTCACCCAAAACAGACAAAATTACTAGACAAGAACAGAAAACTTACCATTAAAGGACGAAGAAGTGTTACCAAGAACTCGTGCTAAGAAATTCATACCTGGTATCAGTTACTTCAAGAAAGAAGAACACATTCTTAGGAAATTTAAAACAAGGGATTTATTTAGTTAAATAAATTTTTAGAATGTTACGAAAAAATCAACAACGCAGGAACAATAAATAAGGAAAAGTTACTTAAATTAGGAAACTAAGTTAAACTTGATTTAAAATCTACGGTGATCGATCACTAGAAAATTGAAAAACAAACTAAACTCTTAATTAAGGGAGGCCTCAACATTCCAGAGAAAATGACAGTTTCAAATTAGTACCAGATCACAATGTACCAAATTTTTCTTTAAAAGAAAAAAACTTCTCTGAACCACAGAGTTCTCACCAAGCGATAAATAATAGAAATTTAAAAAAATTAACACAACACTTTATACCCGGAAGAAAATAAAGTGACAGGATGTTAAAAATTAAAATCACCCCAACGCGATCACAAGCACACAAGGTAAGGAAAATTAAACGGAATTAAATATCATCACATCAAGACGGAAGAAGTTGCCCAAAAATCCAACAGCATCAACGATCAGGGACAATTCTCTCACTTCAAAACTTAACAATCATCAACAAAAACCGTTGGCAAGGTAACCAACAAACGCCAAGAGAAAAAGAAGGTAACAGGTAGCCACGGAAACGAAAGTCCGCAAAACAAGGGAAAAGAAAGAAAAGACGAAGAACTAGGAACACAAGCAAAATTAAGAATCAGAGAAAAATAAATTAATGCCGTCCGCTTGGTCAGAACTCACATGGTTAAAACAAACTTACTTGGGATGTTAGATACGGTAGCAATACTGTAAAACATTTCAAGACGTACCAAAGATATTTCACATTAGCATAAAGTACTCAACTTCCCCCAATACATCTTAATTTTCATCATTAATAACACGAAAAGTTCCATTACGAAAAGATGATAATAATAATAATTCTTATTATTTTTAAAAGGAGCATCGAGATCTTGCTTTCCCAGAAATTTAGAGTCCACAAACGTCACCAAACAGATACTAAAATTGTCCGAAGTTGAAGAGGATAACATACTTAAAAATGCCGAAAATCTTCACCGAAGCAATGACGCCATCGCCATTTTTAAAGATTACTTACAGGCTGAAGAGGCTGAGCGAACAAATGCATTAAGCATACAAACTAGAGAAGAATATCCCGCGTTGGTTGAAACAGAAACACATAATGATGGCAAGGGAGAAACCCTCTTACTCCTTCCTTCAAGTTACATCCATTGCGAACGCCACAAACTTCTCACAGATGAGACACGCCAAATCCTCGTCCATCTCAAACCACAGTCCAGACAATAATGGCCGGCTCGCCAAAACAAGAACCGACAAGGCAGAGTTCGTTCGGCAGTGAGCTCTAATTGGTTAATGGGCGGAGTCTCGTAGTTCTAGCTCACAGTTCAGATGTCAGTACGTACGAGGAGCTCAGACTTGAGACTTGTGTCTAGGGAATGTCGAGGTGCAGCCATCATCGGCTACGCTCGGGACAGCTCGAGAAATCTCGGCGTTTAGGACCTCCTACCTATCATGGCGATTTCGCGCCACGTGTGAAGCAGGAGAAGGAGGAGAAGCAGAAGAAGCTTTGTTTTGCTGTCGAGGGAATGTCGAGGTGCAGCCATAAAGCATGTCCGCCTGTTTCCGCGAGGTGCAGCCGATGCAGTTTTCGTGAAGCCAGCACTGTGTCTCAAGAGCGCAGTGCGTGGAGCCGCTCCCACGTTTTAAAGTATGAATATCCTTCATTCTTAAGCAATAGTACAAATAAAATCTGTCTCTCCAGACACCGTACATGTTTGTATAACTTTAAAGCCTAGAGTTTTAACTACGGTACTTAACTATATTTTTAAAGCGTTTTCAAGTCCATGAAAAATAATCAGGCGGCAAGATTAAACAACGGACATTACGTGTTTAAACATGATAGGAATAATGAAACTAAATAATGATTTTTGCTTCTTTCTATTGCGATAGTTGAATGTTAATACTGATAGTAATAATAAAACTCAATAAGGATTTCAGTTTGTTCGAATCCTTGGCTGAATGGCCAGCGTTGTGGCCGTCGTTTCATAAGGTCCCGGATTTGATTCCCATCCGGATCGGAGATTTTAATCCCGTCTAATTACTTCTGGCTCAGAGACTGGGTGTTAGTGTTGTTCCACCACTTTTCTCTTAATATTCAGACAACACACTGAGCCTCCGTGTCTCAAATGGCAGCGCGTCGGCCTTTCACCGCTGGATAACGTGGTTCAAATCCCGGTCACTCCACGAGGGATTTGTGCTGGACAAAGCGAAGACGGGACAGGTTTTTCTCCGGGTACTCCCGGTTTTTTCCTGTCATCTTTCATTCCAGCAACACTCTCCATTCTCATTTCATAGTATCTATCAGTCATCAATAAATCACCTTGGGAGTGGCGATCCCATCGTACATTAGCCTAAATATGCTTCATTCATTTCATCCTTGACCCGGTCAAGGAAAACAGGAGGTAGGTTTTTTTTCTTCTTAAATTCAGACAACACACTGCACTCCCAACCACCGCAGAAACATGCAATAGTGATTACTAGACTTCGGATATTTAGGTGTTAATTTTAGCTGCCTAAAAGACTCAAGTAGTTTCTAAAATACTTTTAGGCAGTTTCAATTGTACGTATTTTGATAGGCATTAATTAAAATACCATACTTATTTTGCTAAATTGATAATCAATCAATCAATCACTACTGATCTGCATTTAGAGCAGTCGCCCAGGTGGCAGATTCCCTACCTGTTGTTTTCCTAGCCTTTTCTTAAAGGACTGCATAGAAATTGGAAATTTATTGAACATCTCCCTTGGTAAGTTATTCCAATCCCTAACTCCCCTTCCTATAAACGAATATTTGCCCCAATTTGTCCTCTTGAATTCCAACTTTATCTTCATTCTGTGATCCTTCCTACTTTTAAACACACCACTCAAACTTATTCGTCTACTGATGTCCTCCAACGCCATCTCTCCCCTGACAGCTCGGAACATACCACTTAATATGCTTACAATGTGATTTTTTATTCCACCTTTTCAATACAATTGGTTTGATGTTGTTAGATCATAGTGCTACCACACTATTTTTAGACCATAGTGCTACAACACTATTTTATGATTATGATCTAACAACATAAAACCAATTGTATTGAAAAGGTGGAATAAAACATCACACTATTTTAAGCATATTATATCAAATTCAATATGGGTCTAATTACACCCAGTCTCTGAGCCAGAAGTAATTAGACGGAATTAAAATCTCCGATCCGGATTGGAATCAAATCCGGGACCTACTGAAACGACGGCCACAACGCTGGCCATTCAACCAAGGATTCGAACAAAGTGAAATCCTTATTGAGTTTTATTATTACTATCAGTATTAACATTCAACTATCGTAATAGAAAGACGCAAAAATAATTATTTAGTTTCATTATTTCTATCATTTTTAAACACGTAGCGTTCGTTGTTCAATCTTACCGCCTAATTATTTTTCAACCGAGCTCGGTAGCTGCAGTCGCTTAAGTGCGGCCAGTATCCAGTATTCGGGAGATAGTACGTTCGAACCCCACTGTCGGCAGCCCTGAAAATGGTTTTCCGTGGTTTCCCATTTTCACACCAGGCAATTAATTACGGCCACGGCCGCTTCCTTCCCACTCCTAGCCCTTTCCTGTCCCACCGTCGCCATAAGACCTATTTGTGTCGCTGCGACGTAAAGCAACTAGCAATTATTTTTCAGGGAATTGAAAACGCTTTTAAAAATATATTTGAGTACCGTAGTTAAAACTCTAGGCTTTAAAGTTATACAAACATGTACGGCGTCTAGCTGCATCGGCTGCACCTCGCGGAAATGCTTTATGGCTGCACCTCGACAGAAAAACAAAACAAAGCTTCTTCTTCTTGCCCCACACGTGGAGCGCAATCGCTAGGTAGGCGGTACTAAACGCCGAGATGACTCGAGCAGGCCCGAACATAGCCGATTATTGGCTGCACCTCGACATTCCCTAGACTCAAGTAGACTTGAGCACCTACACAGATTAGTAGCGGAAAGGTGAACCCTGATATACCACGAAACAGAATTGAAAACGACACCGCCAGGGTAGAGTTAATCTTGACACAATTTCCATGCCCTTAGGCTACTCAGAAAATGTAGTTAGGAAGAGGAATAACACAATGACATGTCCATGTCAAGGGGAAGGCCTAAAATTTAATTGTCAAATATTTATTTTATTAGTGGTCGTATCTTCACGAAAATTGGTATGCAAATTCGGGGAATAGGTCGCTATAATCTAGGCTATCAATAACGTTATTCGCACTGAGTGAAATCGTAGTTTAGGGGAAGGCCTAAAATGTAATCTATATGTATATAAAATAACAGTTTTGTCTGTATATTGCTCAGAACTTGAAAAGGATGGTATTTCTGTATCGGTCATGTCCACAGTAACAAGAAAATGCATTTTTTACTTTTCCGTAATGTCTGTCTGTCTGTCTGTCTGTCTGTCTGTCTGTCTGTCTGTCTGTCTGTCTGTCTGTCTGTCTGTCTGTCTGTCTGTCTGTATGTATGTATGTATGTATGTATGTATGTATGTATGTATGTTTGTATGTTTGTATGTATGTATGTATGTATGTATGTATGTATGTATGTACACGCATCACGAGAAAACGGCTGAAGAGAATTTTATGAAAATCGGAATGTAAAGTCGGGTGATGAACCGCTACAATCTAGGCTATATGTTGCTTTAATCACGCTCAGTGAAATGGTAGTTTAGGGGAAGGCCTGAAATTTAATTCTCAAATATTTATGTTATTAGTGGCCGTGTCTTAATGAAAATCGCTAGACAAATATGGGAAATAATTCGCTACAATATAGGCTATACATGCTGAGAAAAATGGTAGTTTAGCGGAAGGCCTAAAATTTAATTGTCAAATATTTATTTTATTAGTGGTCGTATCTTCACGAAAATTGGTATGCAATGTCGGGGAATAGATCGCTATAATCTAGGCTATCAATAATGTTATTCGCACTGAGTGAAATGGTAGTTTAGGGGAAGGCCTGAAATGTAATCTATATATAAAATAAGTGTTTTGCCTGTGCATTGATGAGAATTTGAAATTAATGATATTTCTGTATCTGTCATATCCACAGTAACAAGGAATAGCATTTTTTTACTTTTCCGTAATGTCTGTCTGTCTGTCTGTCTGTCTGTCTGTCTGTCTGTCTGTCTGTCTGTCTGTCTGTCTGTACACGCATCAATAGAAAACGGCTGAAGAGTATTTAATGAAAATTGGTATGCAATGTCGGGTGATGAACCACTGCAATCTAGGCTACAAATTATTTTATTCACGTTGAGTGAAATGGTAATTTAGGTGAAGGCCTGAAATGTAATTCTCAAATAAGTTATTTACGTTATTAGTGGTCGTATCGATAAATACTACATAACTAACATAATTTTAGTTATGTCGTTTGTTAGTAGTAGTTATGTAAGAAGTTATTAATTTTCCGATCACTTTTGTCTTATACATTGTTACCGTACGGCATATAATCAGAGATACAGTATACATGAATGTGGATTTTTGTTACAAAGTCCATATCAGCGCCGAGTCACGAGAAAATGGGTAAACAGAATTTAGTGAAAATCGGTATGTAAAGTCTGAGAATAAGGAACTACAGTCTACGATATAAATAATTTTGTAAAACACCCTAATATCACAGAGTCGAAAGAAAACTAATGTGAAGGCCTGCAATATAGAAAGCTCATAAACTTTATCAACAATAACATTACATTGACCATTTTTTGTTGTGATGTGCTTTTTGTCTTCTGTTTTCTCTCATCCCCGATAGATAGGATTACTGCAGCGTACCGAGGTTTTTTAATTTGCTTGACGTCGCACCGACACAGGTAGGTTTTATGGCGACGATGGGATAGGAAATGAATAGTGGTGTGAAGGAAGCGGCCTTGGCTTTAAGGTATAGCCTGGTGTGACTAGTGTGAATATGGGAAACCACGGAATACCATCTTCAGGGTTGCCGGCAGTGGGGTTCGAATCCACTATCTCCCGGATGCATGCTCACAGTGGCGCGCCCCTAACCACACGGGCAACTCGCCTGGTCGTACCGACTGTAACAGTCTGCCTGTATATTGGCGGGAAGTACCTGGGGAGTAAGATAACTTTCTTCTTTAGCATGCCATTCCTCTGGTTCATACTGAACCCATAATTCTACGGTGAGAAAATTATATTTTTTCTCAATATTTATTTGGTATCAACAAGCTACTTTTATTTTTGAGGGCAGCCATGTTGCGCTCCTAAGAGCCCCGATGTCGCGTGGGAATGATCTCACTCACGGCAAGCTCGTGAAATACCGTGACACCTCGGCGAACCTCGAGTGCCCGATAATTCTTTAAATTCATGGAATTCTATATAACGAGGGATTTTGGCAATACAGGAAATAAAGAAATAAATAAGTTAAATTATTCGTAAACCCTACGTGAAGACAGAGCCCCCAGGGAAAAACATAAATGCAGTTAAGCCTAAGTACATGTCAGCGTCAAATCAGTGAACTGGCTACACGTGCCAAGGTCAATGGATGAAGAAAACGCGCGAAACGCACGGGCAGAAATAATTTATTTCCCCTCTTGTGAGTGTGGTAAAATTATAAGATTAACATCTAAAATAATTACAAGCCTGTCCGGAAGTCTGGGACAAGTCTCATCAAAATCGGTCTATTGGACGCAAAATTGGCAGATTACGCAATCAAGCTTAATAGTGTGGGTAGCGTCCCTCCTGGGATTATAAAAGGAACCCCCCACCGTATATTTTTCAGTGTCGATCTGGATCTTGAAGCTGCGGGAGCTTCCGCCCGTCGTCAGTGGAAAATTGCGCCAGATTGATCTACAAATAACTAAATACATGTCCGTGGCTGAGGTCCACATACTCGGTTAGGAAGAGAAGGTGATTGAAAAAGTTCTCAACGTTTGCCGACGAACTATGAAAATGTAAGCGTTGGTTAAATTATACACAGCAGATTTTATTATATCATCTCATGTACGTTTGAAAGCGGTAAGAGAGTTGGGGAAGCTATTCAGAGTAGTTCTGCTCCCTTTATCTGTTGAACACCTGTTTTATTGGAGTAACAGAGAGAGACAACTCTGGGAACGAGTCAGACAGTCGCAGTTGACTGCAGAACGAGGGAAGTTCGTGGTGTAAATTATAGAGAAAGTGCGTGATTTGTGTGGTAATTTTTGGATCGTGTGAAAAAGGGAGTGTTTGTAAGAGTGAGATGTTGGAAATGATAATGTTATTTGTGAAAATGTACGGCTAAGAGCAAGAGGTCAGCTGGCGACGATGTAGCCAGAATACTGGGAATGACTCCATTGTGCAGGTCTGTCTATATTTGTATTATGTCGTAGTTAGATGTTATTGTTCTGTCCCAACATATTTTTCAAGATGATTGTTGGGTTGATATTTGTAATTATCAGGCGAAAGGTGTTGTAATTTTTGGTCAGCGTGTGAAAATTTTAGTGTGTAAATTTCACGTCAAGAAACTGTAAAATGCGACGTTTAAAATTTGGTGTTAATGTTCGATGAGATATTGTCCAAAGCGTAGAATTTTTGGGAAGTTATAAGTGTAAATTAGTCGTGGCGAATACCTAAATTTCAAAGATCAGTTGAATTCGGAGATGTTTAATATAATAATAATAATAATAATAATAATAATAATAATAATAATAATAATAATAATAATAATAATAATAATAATAATAATAATAATAATAATAATAATAATAATGTCTAGCGCGGGATCAAGAAATTTTTCTATGTTAAAAGTGCATTTAACCTGTATATTTTTACAAGGATCGCAGGCATTTAGGAAATTTCAGTGAAATTCGATAGAGTTACATTTATTCATGGGAAGTAAAATTTCGAGGCATCGTGTATATCAATGATACGAAAAATCGCGGTGTGGTCTTGGATTCTCGAGGTCCGAAAGTCATAATAACAGTAAATTATGCAGAGATATGTTTTATAATGGTTGTTGTTTTCACCGGAGGATTGAATGATGAAAAAGGGTCTTGGAAATATAAGAAAAAGGGATTGAAGGCGAGAAGAATTTATATGTATGTGGAGATGAGAGGGATAGGAATATTGAAGATGAAATGAAGCCTGGATTTTAAGTGATACCGCTGGAGTAAGGCGAGGAGAATGAGTTTGACACAGGCTATATTTTACCGAGGAAGTATTTAGGAAACAGGCTGTATTGAGACAGGCTGTAGTGTTTTCCGCTACCAATCCGAAATTTGAGACGACTACTGTGTGAGGCACCGTAGATTTCTAGTAAGATCCCAAGTGAAAACGACTCTAGAAAAAGGTTAAAAATCTTGGTAGCAAACGTCCAGTGATTTGTTACTTAAAGCCCGTATGGATATTAAGATAATGTGACCTCAAGGATAAAAGAGCATTTAGGACACATGGTGGGTGTTGTATTGAATTTCGTTCACTGGATATGTCATTGATATAAATAGTTGGAATTGACGATAGGCGATTTGAGAGTTTCTAAGGCGGTAGTGATGATTATTATTTGAAAGCATCCACTAAATGGTAGACGTGTGTTGGGAATTATCATTTGCTTCCCTAAACTTCCTTGCACAGGCTGAGATTGTGTTTGAGGTGGAGAATTGTTCGTCACGTATATTTATTCTCGAGTTCACGTATTGTAACGAGGTAGAGACTTACTGTATTTTTCGACTTGCATTCGTTTAATAGTAAGAGACGTTGTTCCGTTGTGTGTTATTAGTCTGACCAGGTTTAGTATTAATGTCAGAGTTTGTTTGAAATTTCTAGTTCGCCTGATATGTTAAGGGATGCGTAGTACGACACATTGTTGACGCCCGACGATAGATTTAGGACGTCACATGTTATCCTTGGAGTTACTGATGATGAGACGTCCTAGTTCACGCCCGACGATAGAATATGGAAGGTATCATGTACATAGAGATTATTGTTAGGATGTACAGATTTTAAGTGAGCCCGACGATAGGTCTGGGATGTCAGCTGTACACACTCAAGTCTCAGATATAATAATAATAATTGCAAGCTTTAATGACTTCGATATGTTAATTTATTTTACGGATTTAATTGTTTTATCGTTTTGACGTCCGTTTCGTTTTGATAGTGTGCATATTGACACTCAGTGTATTAGTGTGAGACTTGAGTTGCGAATGCGGTTTCGATTCGTCAGCCAGTAACACTATTTTATTTTCAATCTTTGTCGTATTTTCATTTTATTCGTAGTTGACTTTAATTAAGTAATCACTTTATAAGTAGTGTGTTGGGACAGACAATAAATAGATAGATCTGTAATGGTAGACATTGTTTTTCGAGGGAAAGAATTCCTTAAAGTTGTGATATTTTTCAATGTGGACCGGTAATTTTTTATTAAGCGTAACAAAACCATTTCTAACCTGAAAATCGGTTCGATAATAATACTTTTCAAGTGACTTTTCACTTTTTAATTAACTTCAGTGTCTGGCATTTCTTCTAAATGCATGATGAATAAGTGTTTCCTGCATTTCGCAGTTTTGTTCCTTTAGAACGACATAACGTAAGATCCTCCCGGATCATGTTGTTGTTGGTTCCTTCCGAACAGCTGTTTGGGTGATGCACATTTAGCATCGGGATTACCTTATCACTTAAGGGTGTCATGAATGACAAATACATGGTGGAATTTTATTTCAATTGTGAATGATGCTGTTAACTCGTAGTGATCACCATGCTTTCCCATAATATTCGCAACCTATCCAAAGCAACTGATAGTCAGTTTGGTTCGATTAAGGGTCCATTCGGCGGGTGTTCCGTATCCGTAAAGGGTATTCGACTGGTGGATAATCTTAATTGAGAGAAAATCAGGCGTTCTACTTGTTGAAAGTCAGATTTTCCACGGATCGTGTGGATTAACTCTCAGTTCTCGTTTGGATAATAGGTGCCCGGTTTTCAGGTCTTCCCTTTTTCAGTTTTTCAGTTTCGCTGTCCACTAATGTACTAACTTCTCCGAAGCAACTCTTCGATATTGTAAGAAACAAATCAACGCTATGCAATGTGACTGTGTTTGAAACATTCAAAAATAAATAATTCATTTTTTAAATTTCAAGATTGTATATTAAATTAATAATGTTGCCGTGCTATTTCGATTTAATAAAAGTTAGTAAGCACATTTTGCTCCTCATTTCAAGTAGTTAGGCTATCTTCTGAACCCCATCGTTTGGTTAAGATCGTGACCGAATTTACCCCCGCAACGACCCATGATTTAAGAGTTCTAGATTGTTCTACTGTAGCAGCCGTGGCCGACCAACGATGGAATGGTAAGTTCAAGGGTTCAATACATTTTGTGATATATCTGGTACGTAACACACTGGTTCATCATAGTATTCGAGCTATTCAATCCCTACTCTGAGGCACTGATTGGAATGAGTAGTGTGCATATTTAACGGAATAATGACAGGGGAGTGTTCAAGGCAGTCTGCGTCCTGGTTATTCCAGCTGCTCTGGAACTTTGGACTCTTAGATCGGTACCGTTGAAAGTGAGAAAGTGTGCGGTTTTTCATTTGATCGAGTATTTTATATGATAACATTGCTTTCAATCGGTACATTCCTACTGACGTTTTTGTAATGACCTATGTTGAATTCAGTTAGGAAAACCACCAAGTCAGTCTTTCTGAGAATCGCGTAGTGAAGCACGAGTACATCAGCTAGTAACTTCTAAACCATTAAAACATTTTCATATTCATAAATGGTACGTAGGGTCTTGTAAAATAACGTGCTACTTAGTCTCATGGGGTGATTAACAATCGATATATTGATACTAACTCAATATTTTTAAATAGAACGGCACAAATTTATACAGCTGATTTAAAAGTTCATCTGCGTACAAGTTCAAATATGTATTTTCAAAATCGGACAATTACTTTTTGAGATATAAATAAGAACAGCATGCGTGGTTTTGCATGCCGTATCAGACGGCGTGGAGTCGGGCAAGGACATATTGAGGCGCAAGCTGCTTCCTGGCCTTGATTCCAGCCACAGAACGGATACCAGGCATGTACTGTAAACATAATGTGATGTACCGTAACATACCCTGGGTGTGCAACGTTATTGTATGACTGGCGAACACACAACGGGGAAGGGAGATTAAAGTTGTATTGTTTTGTTTTGACATGTAATAGGCTGCGCTCATTTTAGCGTTTTTTCTGACGGATGAGAATGGGAAGGATTTGGAAAGAAAGTCGGCCGTGGCCTATCACAAAGGTACCCATCCGGTATTTGCCTGATGTTGAACATGGGACACCATGAAAATCAATGTCAGGTTGGGCGAGGCAGGACTCGAACCTACGCTCTCCCGAATGCACGCTATTACAGTCGCCCTGGAGCTCTGCGGAGATTAATGCGTGTAAAATAAAACATAACTAATAGTGTTGCTGCCATCTCACTACGATCAGCTCTGAACATTTGCTTTTCTAGAAGGAACTATTCCGGTGTTTTGTGTTATGTTTATTTCTCAACTCATAGAGTAGTATGAACTGTATGCTAAAACCAGTGGCAATTATAGCTTTCGTTATGTTCCTTTCAAGGGAAAGTACTAATTTTATTCGTTTTAAACACATCAACCCTACCTGTCCTGTCATGAGTTCGCCTGTCATACACACTTTGCAAACCCATCACATGTGTACGAGGTGCTTACATGCCTGGTATCCATTCTGAGGCTGAACTCACTCCCAGAAAATTGCTTGCGCGTCAATGTGTCCTTGTCCGACTTCACGCCGTCAGATGCGGCATGCAAAACCGTGCATGCTGTTCTTATTTATATCTCAAAAAGTAATTGTCTGATTTTGATAATACTTGCATATTTGAACTTGTACGTAGTTGAATATTTAGGCCAGCTGTATGAATTTGTGCCGTTCCATTTTTAAAATATGGAGTTAATATTAATATCTCGGTTATTAATCACCACATGAGACTAAGTAGCACGTTATTTTACAAGACCCTAAGTAATATTTACGAATATGAAAACAGAATGCTGATATCTTTAATGGTTTAGAAGTTATTTCCGTGTAACATGTTAGGTGAATAACCCTGTATATCACACATGGTATTGGAAAACCATGCTAAACGCAGAGAGAAACTCAAATCCGTAGCAATGTCCGCTCATTTCGCACTTTCGATAAGCAAACTTACGCATATTCATACACAATCAACTTAGAGCCTTCAGCATACTCCTTTCACGTATAGTACACTTCATTCTATTATTAATACCTACATTAATGTATTTCATCCTTGCAAGCTTTGTGTATCCACGTATTTATGACCCTATCAGTATATACACTGGTGGGATAGTGAGTGCCACCAATTGGTATTAAAACGAAAACATTTATTTTAGACGTACCGAAATGATATGACGTTACATTATTTATGTTTAAAGCGTCATATTGCAAGAATGAAACAAGAATTTCATGAAAAGAGATGGGCAGCCTGGAAAACCTTCATATAATCTTTGACTTCATAAATGTCCACTGCCTGTTCGTGGAATGCAATTAGAACTATTACGTGCACTGCCCAACAACGCCCACATTCACCCATTCCGCGAGAGATTCTTACCCCCTTTCTCACTTCTTTTACTCTAGACTACACCGTTCCCTTCTCTTTTCCTCAGACTGTTTCCCAATCTACTCTATATTCTACTTTATTACAACCTATTGAACTTCATGAATTAACTCAAACACTTGTATCTTCGACAAGTTCTTCTCCTGGCCTAGATTCAATAACCTATACTATGCTTCAATTGTTGCCATATTCAACCCATAATATAATACTCGAATATTTTCATAATATCTTAGCTGCTGGACGTCTTTCATCTTATTCGAATACTTAAACCTGGAAAAACGCCAACAGACCTGGCGCATTATAGGGGAATCGTGTTGGGTTCGTGTGTAAGAAAAACATTCCTAAAATACTATTAAACCGTTTGGTCTGGATTATGGAATATTATCACCTCATATCCACATCACAATATGCTTCCCTTAATGAATCGTGTGCACAAGGCCCCCTTAATATCTTCATTCTTGAACTTTTGTTAGCTCGATATCGCGAACAGTACAATTGCTCCATTTTAGATATCAAAGGTGCATATGATTCCGTCCTCTTGCATTTTCTATGAGAACAATTTGGGTCAGATGGATTTCCGTATAAGTTCATATTACTCTTATACCAATTACATGCCGCACCCTTATCGTTAAATCACCACATACTCCACTTGCGGGTCGACAGACTTTGACCGGCTTACCACAGGGGGGGCGTTTTAAGCGGCGTTTTATTTGCTTTTTATATGCGTGAATTAGACCGGATAATTTCACCATACGCTAGTTTTGTCTTACGCTGATGATTTTGCAATATACATCTCCCATGAGAGCATCCCTGAGTGCAGGAGGATTTTAGCTGGTGTTTTGCGTGACCTAATTTGGTGGTTGGATACCCATGCGCTAACTCTATGGATTCCTAAATGCACAGTAATGCTGTTTACGCATAAGAGATCGTATGACCATTCCCCCTTAATACTTGATGAATTTATAGTTCTGTTCTCCCTTCAACACACATACGTTGGTATCATCTTTGATCAAAAGTCCACGTGGAAACATCATATTAACGCAATTCGGCAAAAAACGGACGGGTATATCCAAATCCTTAAAACAGTCATGCGTAGAAGTTGGTGGGAGGGGGGGCAGATCTATTAGTAGCTTTATCGCTTTATCGTGCTACTATTTACTCTGTATTAGATTATTGTGCATTTTTATAGATATGGCCGCACCTTCCATAGTAGCGCAACTCAATACCATACAATACAAAGCGCCTCAAATATGTATAGGCGCATTCAAAACTACTCCCACAAATGCCTTACTGGTGGAAACAGGCGAATAACTTTTGTGGATCCGAAGAAAGACTCTTAGGTGTAAATACCTTCTAAAGAAATTTGCTTTGGCCCGGTCAACATTAATTCCAAAATTACAGCTTCTACATGAGTATTATACAAAACACCCTCCGAGAGGCGAACCAACTCCTGCACCCTATCAGGCATAAAAACTATTGTGCACACAGAGCGATAAAATTTACGTTTGCCAAAATTTCTTATGTATTCTATCCCTTATAAAACCCCACTTTGCCAACCTAAAATCATAATATCCTCTGCAACTCATTTTCGCCTATAAAACACGTCCAAAAATAGGAATTTCCTTATTTGAGAACGAGATTAGTATTCACAATGACGGTTCTAAGTCCGCGCAAGGCGTAGGAGGTGCATTCTTTATTCCCAATTTCAATATAATTGGAACCTTCCATTTACCAAATATTTTTTCTATGTTTTCTGTAGAATTATTTGCGATTAGACGAGCACGTTCAGCAACAGCATTATAAACGAACAACTATATATACGGATGCTCAAAGTGTACTTGATGCATTAACCTCTCCCAAGTTCTCTTATAATTGGTATCTCTACAATGTGAAATATTTGTTGTTTCAACTCGAACAATCGCGAGTGTACATAACAGTAGTGTGGATCCCAGAACAATCCGGTATTTTTGGAAACGAGTGAGCTGATTCTGCGGCTAAGGCAGCTATTACTCAAAATTCAGCACCAATTCTTGTGGCCCTTCCTGAACTTTACCATGCAACATTTAGTTCGTGCCAAGGTTATTGGCAATATTCCACTCGTACACAACGCAAAATTGTTATCAAATTCAGCCGCAAATTCCTCACAAACCTTGGTATTTTTGTGGATCATACACTCGTCGGCATATCACGATTGTTTCCACTGTAAAATTTATTCCATCCTCTACGGGTAAATTTAAGCAAATCATAAGAAAGCGTGTGGGATTGTTACAATAATTGGCCCCGTAACATATATATCTCACATCCTATGTAAAAGATATACACAAAATATCGTCTTCAAGACACTTGTGCTTACACCGCAGACATAGTGACTGGACGAATTTCATAGAGTCCAACCCACATCCTCAAGAGGAAGAAGAAGGAACAGATTTATAATATTTATTTTATTGGGGCGAGCTCTAATGACAAACAGGATACCGTGGTTGGGAAGGGGATTTTCAAACGCGTTAGACGACTTAAAAATATGCGTCTTGGGAGAGAATATGCAGGACACTGGAAAAATAAATTATTAATATCTCCATCTGGAACGCCACATATGCAGTAAGGTAGATGAGCAATTCGGAAATGACATTATATTGTGGTGTAAGAGCATGATTTAATCTTAATCGTATGATGTTAGTGATGTGTCGTCGCGAATATGAACCCTTCAGATACCATGGTCTAAGTGGGATATGTGGTTGTAAGTGATAATAGAAATTTCCTTGAATACGTGCAGATTGACACCACTCTTCTTGCAAAGTACGGTATGCGGTTTCTTTGATAAGAGGGTAAAATCGAGGGGCGGTATTATATCTACTGTGAGAGGGGTGACCTGTAGGCGGCTTGCCTTTTTGACAGCAAATTCTGCTTGTTCGTTTCCTGTTATGCCTGAGTGTCCGGGAATCCATACCAACTTCAGACATACTCCGTCTTGTTCGAGTTGATACAGAAGATATTTGACACTGAATAAGTACCAATTTAAGGAGAGTGTGCATGAAGATAAGGAGTGTAAAACACTTTAAGCACAGTGTAAATGGTTACTTTTTTAAAAGAGTATTGTATAGTATAAATTACTGCTTGAAGGATTGCGAACAATTCAGCAGAATATATTGAAAAATTAGTCGGTAGATGATAGCGTTCAGTTGTAAGGGTGTTTGAAACGAAGAAAGCAGCTCCAACACCCTGGGCAGTTTTCGAGCCGTTGGTATATATATCTACACCACGAGCAGAAAGGGGTATTCATAATTTTTTGACGTAGATGTGGGAAGAACTGCACTATATGTAGATTCTGGGAAATTGGATTTTGCGGATATGATAATATGAGGAATAAGATGTAAGCTTGCAAAGCAGAAAGAATACATGGGAAGTGTAGAGGTCATCAATAACGAAGTTCGGTACCTATTCAGGGTTATATAAGCATAGTATATTGCAGAGGCTCGTCCGCAGTGAAGAGCGTGCACATTACACTATTTCTGTAGAAGTTGTAACTTCGGTATTAGGGGTGAATTCGAAAGGGCAGGTCGATTAAGAACATACTTTCATGCGAGTATTTGTCGTCAAATCGAAAGTGGATATTAACCTGATTTTACCAGAAGGGCGTTGGTGGGCGTAGACTTTAGGGCTCCGATACAAATGCGTAAAGATTGATACTATAATGTATTAAGATGCGCAAGAGTTGTTAGATGTGCAGTATCTATAATATAAGCATAAAGGAACGTAGGTTTGCTCGATATAAAGGTAGTGTTTTTGTAGGATCCGTTCCCCATTGGCGCCTTGTGACGGCTTTAAGAATTTTGATATATTCATCCGCTTAATGGCGTAAATTAGTTATATGTCGCTTCCAAGTGAGCTTTTGATCCAAGAGTATCCCAAGATATTTATGATGAGCTGTGAAAGGAATATTGAACCAAAAGTAATATGGGGGTGGTCGTAGGTGCGTTTATGAGTAAATATCATTGCAGCACATTTAGTAATAGAAAGCTGTAAGCCGTGTAAATTAAACCATGTTAGTAATCTACCCGTTACGCCAGAAATGTTCTGTTCTCATCTATACAGTCATGAGAGGCGTATATTACATGGTCATCCGCATAAGCTAAAACCCTGGCTGATTGCGTGAGAAGTTGTTCTAGATCATTAATATAATGTTCAAATAGAATTCCGCTTAATATATCGTCCTGAGGTAAACCGCTCGATGTTTGACGACTAGGAAGTTGGTGGTGGGCAGATTTAACTGTTAATGAACGATAGGTAAATAATTGTTGTAAGATAAATAAGAACTTAGGAGGGAAGCCGCTTGCAGCAAGCTTTTCTCACAGGAGATGTAGAGGTACAGAGTCGTATGTGCTCTTTATATCTAGAAATATGGAAATAGTGCTGTGTTTACGATATCTTACAGGGAGTATATCTATGATCAGAATATGTATTGGAACGTGTGCACTTCGTCTTTTGAGAAACGCGCATTGATACTTAGGTAGGAAATTATAGTATTCTAGTGTCCAAAGGAGACGTTGCATGAGGATTTAAAAAGTTTTTCGTATACACGAACCCAGGACTATCCCGCGATAATTCTCAGGGTCATTTGGTATTTTTTGTGGTTTTAGGATGGGTATTAAGAAAAAGTCATTCCATTGAACTGGTATGTGAGTAGTAGGTAAGATATTATTGTCGAGGTGAAGAAGGACTAGTTGTGCTCAAGAAGGAAGTAATCGAAGCACGTTATATATTATATAATCCGGTTCGGGAGAAGAACTTGATGCAGAAAGGAGGGCAGATTGTAATTCCCGCAACTGAATAGGTTGCATAAAAGTTGAGTATTGCGAATGGGCTGAGTAGTCGGAGAAATCAGAAAACGGCACCGTATAATCCGGGGTAATGGAATTGCGAAATGAAGATAGTATGCCACGTGGAATAGCCTGTTGTATTATATGTTGTCATGTGCGTGTCAGTATTCCATAACTGAATGGTGAGGATATGAGTAGTGAGGAATGATATAAATGATATAAATGATATAAATGATCTACAAGCGACTCGTCGTTTATTATTGAAATTTTCTTGGTACGAACACTGTAATGTTTTAACCGTAAATAATTTGTTCAAGTTATCGATTTACGGTACGTTTAGAATTTTATTTTTAGCGTCTGTATAAGTTAGTGGCACTCGCTCTCCCACCAGTGTATATACTGAAGGGGACGGGGATGTTGTGGATGAAAAATATCAATATAATGATTCAAAAATGTTAAAAGTGAATGATAAATTTAATGTGGACTTGGTAAGCGTCGTAGCTGATGATGAAGATATGAGCTATATGTTACTCAATTGTACAAGAGTACGCGGAGAGTGAAGTGGCATTCCAACACTGTAGGTAATCATGATCGTGATAATAGGTGCCATGGAGTAACGGCATAAAGTTAGGTCAACAGCACTGGTTTAGGGTTCAGGCAAACCTATTCTCGTAGGGGACCAATTTTAGGAATAATTAAATCATGCTGTTGAGAAGCTAATAGAAGTTGCGAACTTTAGAGGTATCATTAATGCTTCCCCATGCCGTGTGGTGACAATTAATATCGTCAAAGAAGGTGATATTCGACAACGGATCAAATTGACGGAAAACATGGGACCATTGTGTTTCCGGAATAAAAATGTCAGGGGGACAAAAATATTGACAAGATGTAAATGGTTATGAGTAATTCCGACGATAAATGCGTTTGGGATGTGAAAGGGAATGGGTAATATTTGATAAAGTAAGGTAAAGTAAAGTGTCTTAATATTGGGGCCCCGCCGTAACCTGGGCCATCATGGCGTTCGAAGAGAGAAATTTGATTGGGCTGTAGACCATATTTCCTGTATTCGAAGAATATGTGAAAAGGTTTCGTTAATAATTAATTGAAGTTCATATTTTTTATTAATTACGCTCCTAATATTCCATTGTACGATATTTATCAGAATAATTAAGGAAATCAAATAGACGGTCGCGTAATTGGTATACGGCGTAAGAGATTTGTGTGTTATCTCCTAAGGTTTGTAATAGAATAATAAGGATCTGCTATATTTCCTTTTGAAGGTGATCCTTCTAACGGTGTACTGGATGGCCCTTTTGCAATTTCGGAGCGATATTGCTTATATCACTGGTAGCAGATGTAGAGGGTTGTGGCTGTGAGGTTGGGGGGGGGGGGTGGCGGTGCAGTAGCGGGTAGAAGCACGGGTTGCACAGAAACTATATTCTGATCTCGGGTAAGGGCCATATAGCCTGCCCTATCAAATCCTGGAGAGGGTTCGGTCTGGGAGAGTGCATGAGGACCTGGGTGAACTTACGTTTCCGGGGATTTTCATTAGAAGGGGAATGAGATTCTCGGGGAAAAGGGGGAAAATTTTGTCGATGTTGATCAGGGAAATAAATAGGGGGTGCGAGTTTGGATTTGGCTTCTGGATAGGAAATGTGCTCAGTACTCAGTACTCATAATTTTTCACCGGGTGCTGATGTTTATGTTCCGAACACGTGAAGTGTCCTGTCGAATGTACACATTTGCGGATTTGCTCAGTTCATTGGTTCGTAGCATGTTGCATTGAACAATGTCCACTTCTATAGACTTGATCTTTGCAATGTCGTTCTGTGTGACCACATCTCTGACATTTCTTACAGATGACTGGGGAAAAGATAAATCAAAATCTCTTTATTTGCAAATGAGGTGTCTACCTCGGTGGCAAATGGTACACTAAAATACATTATTGTCAAGCACTAACTTTTAAATTAAAAGAGAAGAAATTTTTTATAGAGTACAATAATATACAATTTATGCTAACAATTTTTCTATTAAACAAACAGATCACCCTTAATAAATTTATATTGTTTACAAAATTCTACTTATAATATCTCCTATACTTACAAAAATAGTCAACTCATATACAGTATGAGGAATTACTTAAAATAATACTATGCAACTGGTATAAGATTAAAATTTACATTGCATACATTTACTTTTTTTACCCATTTTGGACCTAAGTAGCATAACGACCTGCTGCGTCTTAACCAGAGCCCCCTTTTTCCACCATTTTTCAGAGTTCCCTAAGGGCCTTCACAGCTACCGTAGCAGTCCCAGGGCCCTCGAAGTCCCCACTGTACTTCACCCCTACAGGCAGTCCCCTATTTTGGCTGTCCAAACTCCATGGACCAGGGGATGGAATTAATTTTAACACCCATTTTTTATTTACAATAGCCTGCACTGGTCGAATGCCCTCTAACATTTCATTTATTTTCCCTGTTGCTGTTTATTCTCTTCTTGAATACCTGTACATATTTTGGAAAAGGATCAAACACTACCCCTGGTAAAATGTTCCACTCTTTCACGCCCTTCCAAATGAATGGAAATTTACCCCAGTCGCTTCTGCTAAAATTCCTTCTAATTTTATAATAGTGGTCATTTCTGCCAATATAATTATTTTCCAACTGAAGCCTCTCACGGATTTCTCTCCATGCTTCTTCTCCTGTATAGGCTCTATATAATCCTATAAGTCTATAGGACTTACTTAAAGTTTCCCACCCTAGTTCCTTTAACATTTCTGATACACTACTGTTTCTCCTGAAATCCCCTGTTACAAATCTTGCTGTTTTTCTCTGCACACTATCTATTTCTTTTATTAGGTATTCTTGGTGAGGATCCCAAACACTGTTTGCATATTCCAATAATGGACGAACCATACTTAGGTAACTTTTCTCCTTTAATTCTTTGTTGCATCTTTTAAGTATCCTCATTATGACATGTAACGATCTGTATGCTTTCCCAACAATGTCATCCACATGACCCTTCCAGTGCAAATTACTTTCAAATCTTACACCTAAGTATTTGCACTTGCCATCTTTTGGGATAACTACCCCGTCCAAAGTATATTCAAATTCAGTTTTAAAACTCCTGTTTGTAAAAGTTGTAACAGTTGATTTGCCTCCATTAACCTTTATATTATTCTCTTCAACCCACTGTTGGATACTTTCAAGGTCCCTTTGTAATTCTGAACAATCCTTAATGTTATTTATATCCGTATAAACAATTATATCTTCAGCATACAATCTTATTTTCGATGTTATATTGTTCCCTAAATCATTTGTGTATGTTAAGAAAAGTAACGGACCGATTATACTACCCTGTGCGATTCCCTTCCAAACTTTCTCTTCCTGTGATATATTATTTCCTACTTTGACTTTCTGAACCCTTGAATTTAGAAATGTTCTTATCCAACGTATAACCCTTACGTCCAATCCTATTCCTTCAAATTTCTTTAATAATATTCCATGTTCCACTCTATCAAAGGCTTTGGACAGATCTATGGCTATGCAATCTAACTGGCCTCCTGAATCCAACTGATCTGACATGTCCTGCTGAAATCCCACCAGTTGTGCCTCACAAGAAAATTTCTTCCTAAATCCATACTGGCTCCTCATGAACCAGTTTTTATCATCACATATCCCTCTGAAGTACTTTGCTATTAAACTCTCCAGTATTTTACAAACTATACTGGTCAGGCTGATTGGTCTGTAGTCCTCTGGTTTCCTTTTATCACCCATTCCTTTATAAATGGGTATTATTATAGATTCCTTCGATTCTTTTGGTATTACACTATTATTTATGACATAGTCAAAGAGAAATTTTAAATAAGGCACTATGTACTACCCCATTGTCTTTAATACCTCCCCAGTAATTTTATCACTTCCTGCTGCTTTTCCTTGCTGAAGCAGTGTGATTTCTCTGAAAATATCTTCATTTGTGAATGAGAAGCTTCTTGTTTCCCTATGTGTCTCTCCCTCTCTATCTTCTGTTACTGTTTCCAACTCCTGACAATCTTCTACTGAATATCTGAATTCCCTACTAAATAGATTTGCTTTCTCAGTATCTGTTGAATAGTGTTCACCCCCTTCTCCCACCATTGTAGGAATTTTGATTCATTTTCCTTTTTGATTCCTAATATATGAATACATCTTTTTCCATTTCCCTTTGTGGTCATTACCCTCTTGAAGTATGCCATTCATATATTTCTCTTGTGCTTCCTTTTTCACTCTATTCAGTTCCCTCATTAGCTGTTTTCTAGTTTCTCTATTCTCCCTACCCTCTTTGATTTTCCTGTTTACTATTCTACATTATCTTTTTATTTTCCTTATTTCCCTTGTATAATAAACAGGGTCTGAGGTCATCTTACCCTTCTTAACAGGTACAAATCTCTTCTCTCCTTCCCAAATGATTCCTTTAAATTTAGCCCAAAGTGTATCCACATTACACCCTTCACTTATCCAACAACTGAATTGTGATTTAAGGTAAGTCTCAAATTCATCAACTTTAGTTTTTCTGTATAATTTCTTGTCTTGTGTGACCCTCTTATTAAGCATTTTTGGTACAAGTCCTACATCCATTATTATAGCCTTATGGTCACCTATTCCTTCGATTACCGCAGTTTTATCAACAATTTTCCATGGTTTAACCAAGAATACATCTAGCAAGTTGTTGAGACGATTCGGTTCTTGTACTACTTGTGTAAATCCTACCTCCCAAATTATTTGCCAGTTTCTGTTCATGGGCTTCACTTGCAGCTCCATTCCATTCAACTTCAGGCAAGTTTAGATCTCCCCCAATTATTACCATATCATTATTATTGTTTTTATGAGTATAATCTATTATTTTCTCAAAAATTTCCATATCTCTTTCCTCTCTTCCAGGCCTATATGTTCCAATAATTCCCACCTCCTTCATATTATCACAAACTCATTTTATCCCTAATATTTCATCCCTTTCATCGGTAAACCATTCATGTGAACAATACGTTTCCTTCACCAGAATAAACACCCCCACCCTTTTTATCTCCTCGGTCTCTACGATAGACTGTATACCCTTCTGGAAATTTTTCTCTATTACCCACCCCTTCTCTCAACCATGATTCTACTCTTATCACCACATCAATCTCATAAGATTCCATCAATGTACTGAATTTTATTTGTTTATTTACTACGCTCTGACAGTTTACCAAGAGCAATCTCAGACCCCCTTCCTCCCTAAAACTTGACTGTTGTAATAGGGTAACATTTGACTCATGAGTTGAGAACGTCCCTGGAACCCAGATTTTTGTACATAGATCTTGATTTAAGAATCTGGGTTTTCTGGCAAGTTTCCCTGTATATGCCAATTTAGTGGTGTGGGTTTTCTTAAGTGCATATTAGTTTGCAAATCTCTGTTGATAATTGTAGCGATTTGTCTACAGAGAGTTGCTTTTCCATTACCATTCAGATGTAACCCATGCCTAGTGAACATTTGCCTGCCAAGACCTAAAGTATCTACTACATAGACATTTCTAAAACTCTTACTTAATCTCTTGATTTTTATATTTACATCATGTACAGCTTTGTTCGCACACGAGTCTTCTATAAGGTCATATCTTGGTGGCACATTAGCTACAATTACTTTTGAGTCAGGTAGTTTGGAAATCTTACCTCGGAGGGTCGTAATTAGTTCCTCACCTTCATTTGCAGCAATGTCATTTGTACCACTCACAATCACCACGTAGTTGTCCTTCTCTAACACAGGATCACAACTTGAAAGGACGTCTTCAGTTTTGACACCTGGTTTTGTTAGTACTAAAACCTCAGTTTCTGGATTATGCAGTTCATCCTTGATGCCTTCTGCCATATCCCGCCCTTCTCTGTCTGCGTAGAGATGATTTTTTGCGATCTTGACTTCCGGTTGGTTTTCTTCTTCTGTAGGTTACCTCCACTGGATTTAAAATAATTCTGAAGACTTGATGTGTCTTCTTCTGGGACTTGTTGCAATGACTGAAATCTATTTTGGCACTGCAAAGAGTTTTTTCCCGGTTTTAAGTTGTACGTAGTTTCTCCCATATGTTTAACATTAGGCCTAAAATGGCTTCGCGTCACTTCCGTTCACGGCGATCTTTCTTCTCCACTGTCTTCTTTATCTTCCAGTTTCTTTATTCTGTCCTTTAAGCTTTCATTTTCAAGTTTCAGAGCACATAAGTCTTCTTGTAGCACTCCTAAAATCTTAAGCATAGATTCGTAAGTCTCTCTTTCTTGTTGTTCTACCTCACTATCAGTTTGTTTACACTCGGGACACAGCCACACACTTTCTTCAATATCAGACCTATTTACAATATTTGCACAACGAAAATGGTACCATTCATCACACTTACGACACAGAATCCCATTTTTAATTACTCTTCTACATTTGCCACATTATTCACTGCATCTTACACCATTATCCACCACGGATATCACAGACTCACACACAGTAGTCGCCATCTTGAAAAAGGAGTCACTCGGTTCACTCGGCCTACACCAAAAATGTTCAGTAGGTTAATCCCTGGGGGTTAAGACAAAACCTGGCGTGGCCAGTAGCAGAGAAGGAAACTCTTGCCATGTTTACCTCAGTCATACGCGTGCTGTCTATACACCAACCAACCTTACAAGCGATGTTGTTAAACTCTAAATAAACTTCTAAATAAACGCTATATAAGGAGACCTGCCGAGGTAGGTTTCGTTATTGAAAAACCACCTTGACCGATTCTGTTGGTATTGTCCCCTTCAAAAGTGGTAAAAATCATTTATTGGAAAATATTTTATTTCTACTGTGTGTTGGAACATTATTTCGTGAACCAGGAAGGGAATTTTAACACATCGAGTCGGCTGAGCTTAGCACCAGGTGTGCGGGAATTCCAACCAAGGGCGAACGAGGGGAGAGCGCAGATACTGCTAGCCAAATAACCTTCAAATCAGCCGTGAATGCCACGTGATAAGGCAGAATGTGTGTCAAGTGCTCGATCGATATTAGTGAAGGTGCATGACGTCTGACTATGGCAGCCAATCAAGCGATTAATTTGGTCCGAAGTTAATAAATTAACCAATCGCTTATAAGTAAAAGACGCACCCCTGTCTTAAGACGGTGAATTGTGGATTTTCCTAAGGAAACTTTACTTGAAAATTTCTACATCTGAACGCGACGTGTGGAGAATTACTCTAGCTTCAACTACGGACGGGAGAAGACGCACTTCGCTTGCTGGGGAACTTCGTCATATTCAGAGCCTACAACTTTTTGCAACAGCAGTTCAGATATTTACGGATTCCACCTACAATTCAACAGATCTTAAAAGATAAGTTACTTTTCCATCTTATCAAACAGCGGTGTGTGTTTTGGACTTGTCTCAGACGTACTTTTCAGTTTCAGCTTTCACAAGAACTTCCACAGAAGAGATCGCTGGTTCGAGATCAAGTCAGGATGCCTGTCTTCTTACGAGGTGAATGGTGTGATTTCCAGCGCGCCAGCATGTCCAGAATGTACGAGTAAAATGTAAGGCAGTCCAGACGGGCGTGACCAGGATCGATGGTGCGTAATGTGGTAATGCACTAGGTCATCAGCCCGAATTCTACAACCGACAGTCACCACCAAGTAATGTTTAAACATTGTTATTCTTTCTTTCTATCTGTAAATGTAATTGTAAAGACATAGCCTCTACTTATTTGTTTAGAAAATTTTTCTATTAGTTAGAATTTTCCACCTCTTCTTTCTTGGTGAAGGTAGTTTGTGGATGTGTGAGTATTTTGAACCTATTAGTTTGTTTGAGTGAATGTCATCGAGAAGTGTTTCAACTGTCCCGAGTTCATTGTGGCAGGAGAAATAAATGTAAAATGACCTCAACGTTAAACTAGAACTATTTGAATATTTTTTGACTTAAATTGAGATCAAATGGGACAGTAATTTCGTGGATTCTATTATGTCAGAGTTCATTTCTCAATTATGCGACGTATGGTTGAATTTCGAGTGCAATAGAGTCATCTGAAATATTGTTGTGCAGTAGCTTCCGCATGTATGATCTTGCGCGGCCAGGGATAATAATAATAATAAAAATAAATTAACTCAATTATCGCGTAAAAGAATACCTAAGGTCATGAGCATAATATTATTTATTATTGAATATGGTTGATGTGCGCTCATTTATGTTAATTTAGGCCTGGGAAATGGCAGTATCTGACCGATACAATTTTTATATATTTGCTGTGCTGTGATAATTAGTTGACTGGTAGATCGATATTATTGAATTCAGCAGATGAGCTGTGCATCCATTAGTGAGTCAATTTAAGAAGAAAATATGTTACTTGACGTAAATTTCTTCGTTGTGAGTGCAGATTAATCGAGAGTCACAATCATGGTGGAGAAGTAAAAATAAATATCGCAGCTCATGAACCGCGTGCGCGGAATGTTAATTCTGACCTGTATTTAAGCAAATTTGTCGATGATTTTGGATGATTTTTGTTCGTAAATTTTCTCTGAACATCGTCGTATAACTGAGTTCTTTAATAAAGTGATAATCATTGCTCTATCACATTTCAAGTTGATGAGAGGAGGTCGCCACGATAGTGTCATCATGAGAATATTTTTCCTAACTTTGACTAAACATGAAAATTAATAATCAAGGGCTAGCGTTCGTGTAAATATGTATATAATATTTCCGTGTATCTTTGTGTGAGTGTAGTGTGTGTGATTTGTCTGTATTTTGCTTAATGTAATTTTTCAATCCATATTTGTGATGATGCTCTTCGTTGTTTCGTGGAATTTTTGGCCTATTTTACGCCAACTTTAGTGGTTCACCATTTGATTGAATTTAAACCTTTAGTGAATTTTATTCGTTTTTAAGGAAGAATAGGATCTTATCTAACGAATACACATAAATAAGTATAGGCCATGTCAGTGGATTGAACTCACAAAATCAAAATTTTAAGAGTTACTTAATTAATTATTTCAATTAATGGATAAATGTAGGGTGACATGATGTCAAGTTCCAAGCTATTATGTGAAAATCAACTACTAAATAATTATAAAATAGAGTTTATTAATTAATTTAAAGGTCAAGGAAGACGATTTAACCATAATTTCATGGGAGAAAATTTTTTATTTAATTTTCAAAAAGGAGTGAAAATGATCATTTTCAAACTTGGTTAAAGTTAAATCCTTGGAGGAAGGAAATTTATTTTCAAGTTATTTAATAATCAATGGGAGAGATCATCTCAAATTAATTATTATTAATTATTTAATTAATTTTCAACTAAAAATATAAATATTATATTTACAGATTCAGGCATTTGCTGTTCCGTTTGTCGATGAAGTGTCTATGTGATTACGACATAAAAGAAGACAAATCATAATAAACCAAATCCCTAGATTTTGTAAATTATTGTAAAGTTTAAGAAGAGCAGTAGTTGTAATAAATGTGTAAAACCTATTTAGCTTTCTCTCATTTGCCACTAGTTCATCATCTATCCCTGCACTTTAAAAATTTCGCACAGCCGATAAGCGAACGATCTACCCCCTGGAGATCCTCGATCACCGGCCGAGCTGAGCCCGGCATGACGGGTGCAGTATGTACTCAATATTCTCATTTTGAACAACCTTGCGATGTAGCCTTGGGACGGATTTAACTTTTGCGATCGATTTAAGGTGTTTCAGTATGACCGCATCTGTGAATTGCTTGTCCACGCCACGTATGAGACTGACACGGGAAATGTTGGAACTTGGGATGCATGCTTTTGCCTTAATGCTTTTGAGTATGGGATTTCGTAGGAAGTCATTTGCCTGAGCTGCAGAGCTAAATGATACCTGTAAACGATTCCGCCCCTTGCGAGATATTGATTTTACATAAATATATTTATCATGAAAGATCCGTCCTAAGGCCATTGTATGCAGCTGACCGATATTTGTATCCCTTAAAGACTCCACAAACATGATATATGGGCCATGGTATTCCCGTGTATAGTACTCCTGATCCTTTGGATCCGGGGCCTTTCACCAAGGCTAGCATTTTGGTTGACTGATGTTTGCTCTTGATTTGTTTGTTCAGGAGAAGGGTTCGCCAATGACTCATCTTCCATGGGCACTATTACCTCATTACCAACTTGCAACTGTAAATTATCCAACAGTTCGTCTCCTTCACTGGAGGTCGCCATCACTCGTACGTAGCACTACCGAACGTATGTGATGTGGTATATGCACTGATTGTCACCAATTCACACTCACTTGATACTACCTACACACGAGACAAACTGCTTGGTTCGTAATGCGATGGGAAATGAGGGCAAACATTTCATAGTTAATTGTAACAACACATTCAACTGACTGGAATGATGTAAAACTGTGTTTTGAAATCCTTCTGTAACAGTTTATTCATAATTATGAAACAGAATGATGTGCACAGTACCACATCACTGTGAGGATGACACAATCCTCCCCTGTTATTTGCATTTATTAAGCTTGAATGCACAGCAGCTCGATCACCTGTTTCATTGCAGATAAAAACTTCATAGTAATCGCAGCTGTATCGTTTCATCATACCATAGGAACAGTATCTACTGATGTAATGTAACAGCGGCCAATATTCTTCTTCAATCCCATGCACATAATTTTAATTTGCTGTACATTCCACAAATACACCACCATCACATCAACAATAGCAGCAAATACAGTAGAGACAATACGCGAAACTCTGCGAGATATCGGAAGACAGCTATTAGAGCTCTATCCAGCGAATTGATCTGAGAACTACTGATTCTATCATAAGAGCACGTGTATTTGTGTGTGAAGATTTTGGCGTTATTTATGCGTTTGCATTAAGTTGACGTAAGTAAATAGTAGCGTGTGTCATTCCTTTATATCTCCTTTCAATATGAGTGGAAAGATATATGCTATGTCCGGCTGCAATAACTATGAAGTGCAGAAGGATTCGCGATCTTTCTACCGTGTCCCTCGTGACAAGAAAATGTAAGTAAATATTGTGTTTGCAAATATATTCTTCCAGTTACAAAGATATTTTTATAGTACTTCCTAAACTTCTGACCTGCGCGACCCACATTTTAATTGGCTTAAAATATAATAAGCTTATTTTATTTCATACTGCAGCAGTTAACCTTCAATACCGATGTGTTGTTGTAGGTGTGATCTGTGGATTTGATTTAATTCAGGAAAATACATATGCATATGCGTGTGGCTGGTTGTGTTCCCCATTTGAAATGCCGTAATGCGTTGTCAAGCACCGAAGAAAATATTGGTGATTTGAGAAATGTACATACTTTGTTGAAACAATATGATGGTGCAAATATGCTTTACCCTAATGTAATGGCATTATGGCAAGTATTGTTTATAGGGAAATTTTGAATGTTTTTGAGGCTAAATTTATAGATTTTCTTTCTGTTAGTAGGCTTCAAGTTAAAAGGTAAATTGTCCAGCTCTTAAATGTAAATTCATTGAATCACGTGTGTAAGGAATGTGCCGATATTTTTGTTGACAAGTGTTTTAATACAATGCTTTTAAATGAAAAAAGAAATGACCGTGAACGTTCAGGCAGGAATTCTAAAGCTAAAAATGTAATGCATAAATGAAAGATCAAGCCCTTTCACAGCAGTCCATTTCACATCTTGATTATATGTCTAATTTCAGTCTTTAAATAATAACCTATTCAATAATTCTTCATTTATTTACCCAGAATTGCTTTAGCAACTTTGAAGTTAATAACATAGTAACACTTTCTTTCTAGACGTAATTTATTTATCCATTTCTGTATATACATTTCCATTGATATTCGAATTTAGCGCGAATTTTCAGATCAAGCCACTAGGAGCGCCACTTTTGACTTGTCTCCCATTTTAACAGGGCTAAATCCGGAAGTGTCGCGTATTGTATCTACTGTATTTGATAGCAGCATCCAATTCCATAACAGACTTAAGTCGGAATTTATTTTCAACATCTTTATAATGTAAAAGTACACTATTGACCATGAAAACATATGCACTTGTGGCACATTCATCACTGTTCATCGCAGTACCTATTATCCTGCCCTGGTTGAAATCCAACTGGGGTTTGATATGATCCTCATCCATTGACAACAGTACTAATTTGTCTTCTGGAGAGAGTAATAGAAATTAGCTCTTCACATAGAACAGATAATTGCCATTCTTTTCCTGCAGAGTGTTTGTTACAAGCTTTTAGCATATTATTTGCAACCTCCGTGGAGCAGGAAGAGTTGTCACCAGATCCTCGAATAAATTTGTAACAATGGGGAGACATTGAATGAGCTAATGAAGAAAATACCATTAATTCACTGGAATGATTCTTTATCTCTTTCTTAGGTAGAAAAATAACTGTTCTTTTAAGAAATTTAAAATACTTTTCTTCTCAGGAAACTTTTTCTAAGTGTTGCAAGAAACCATCAAGAACATTCAAAGTTTCTTCTATATCCTGGCTGCTACACTTAGTGGAAAATACATACAGAGAATGTGCATTATGTATCAATTTTTTAATTTCTGTAAAATTCTTAACATGCTTGGCCAATGAGACCTCTTCACAGCATTTAACTTCTACATTATTGACACAATAATAATGAAGCATGTAAATCTTGTGTTATTTTAACACGTCAAGAAATATGAGGGTTAGGTTCCTCTTTCATTAAAATGAAACATATACCTGATTCTTTCTTGAGCAAGTCCCATTCAGTATTAAATATAATTTCATTCACTTTTAGCTTTAATTCCTCAAAGTCTTCAAATCTGAATGCCTCAGAATGTTCACTATATGTACGTAAACTGTCAGTAGTAACATTTTCTAAACACTGTTTTCCCGCTCTACGCCACCTGTTTTCTGGATCTTCAGGGAATGCAGTAGCGGTTCCAGAGAGATATTGAGGGCAGTTTGGAAACTGTGACGGAAATGCATCTAAATTGTTTAAAATTAGTTGTTATACAGTTGTACTGAAACTGACATTCTATTAAGAAACAACGAATATGCCTAAAACATCATTGTGCTCTAGCTAGGAATGATGAACTATATTTTCACCAATCTGGGGTTTGACAAAGGAGCAGTGAGTAACCTCCCGCTTTTTTCATCGAACATGCTCATGGATCTTTCAATCTCATCATCTTTGAAATGAAGTTCGCTTACCTAAAGGCCGGACTCCACTGATTAACATTTAACACCAACATGTTAAATTTAACATGTTACAGTTGACATGTATATTGTGATTGTATCTTCCAATTGACTTTGCATGTATACTCAGAATGTTGAGGTTAACACTTTTAACATATTGGCGTGTTTTCCGCTCCAAGTGGAAAACATGTCAAGTCAATTCGTTGTTCGTGAGATGTCGGCACAGCTTCGGCAACTTCCGTGCTCTTTCCATACCAATAGATGGCCTAAACGACGCAAACGACGTGCTTCTCGTGAAGTAGGATTCACTTTGTTATAAGCTACAAGTACAGTACGCGCACGTGTGGCGTTCTCTCTCTACTATATTAAAATTTAGTCAGAAATGGAGTGGAGCAAGGAGATTACTCTGGATTTAATTAATGATATAGGTAATAGAAAGGCCTTGTTTGTGGGATGTCTCATCAAAGGAATACAGAGATAAAGCGAAGAAAGCTGATAGTTTCCAGGAACTAGAAATTATCTATAATTGTTCGTGCGAGTGCATCGAAAAATACTAGCGTCCCTCCGCCCTCAGTACAGTTGATAATTGCAAAAAGTCCAGAAAAGTTGGGGGGCGGGAACGGACGAAGTTTATAGTTAAAAATGGTTTGCTTTTGAAGCAATGAGTGGGATGAGGGAAGGACATGTGCCTAATAAAACCGCATTTATAAATCATAACAAGAAGCAACAGTGGTAATAACAAAGGCCGAATCCTTTTCATCTGAGTCCATTGTGCTTGTTTGAAAAGACTAGACACCACCTAAATGTATTACCACAAATTGATATGATGAACTACCTATATATAAACAAAGGAAGTAAAGTTTAACATGTTTATTAAATGTGGACGCAATGTTAAATGAGAACCAGTGGAGACCGGCCTTAAGAGACAATGGCATTGTAAAGTGAATGCACATGTGCTGTTCGTAATGCTTTACTGTGATTTCCGTGTCAAAAGGATTTAGTAAACCAAACCTATACATACCCTAGAGTGTTTCGTAGAAATAAAATCCTCCTGATTAATACCTCTTATCCATTTTAACCTCAGTTCTTTATTAGCAGGGAAAGAGAATACACTCATTTTTTGTCCGTTTAATTAATTGCCTTTACAATGTTGCACATTGCACTAATGAGGCATTATGCCTTTTACTATGATATGTAGACCTACCACCAAGTAAAGAACATGAGTTCACACGCACTGGTCAAACACTACACTTCTTCACATATCCAACAAAAATAACATTCAAAACACGCTGCCAGATGTTTACAGTTCGGATAGGATGGAGCTGCATGACGTCACACGAGGATCGTGTTTGCATTGCTAGGCATATTGTACAGGTGGTGTTGGTAATGTTCGTTGTTTCCGCTTTTATCTTTATATCCTTTCTGTTATCGGCATAGCAGACGGTGATGATTACACTTATTATTATTATTATTATTATTATTATTATTATTATTATTATTATTATTATTATTATTATTATTATTATTATTATTATTATTACAGGATTATTGGCTTTCTCTTTTATACATTCTCTTTGATTCATGGCTTGGAAATTCGTTTAAATAATACAGTTTGGCAACCAGACATTCGTTTGCTTGCATGTGATTGGATATTCCAATTTCCAATAATTATTTTTATTGCGTGCCAGTTTCCGGGAAAAGTTAGAAAGTTACTTTATTTAATAATAATTCATGCTACCACTTTTATATTGTTTGTAAGTGTTTGGAACTTCATTTTATGTATCTAATACCAAACTGGTGGGGATTGCTATGTTGCCAGAAGCTCCATTTTGTTAGCCAATCAGGGCGTTTGTTTCAACCATTTTCCTTCGTTGCGTATTAGCAGTAGTTCTTCTTTCTCTAAGTTGGATGAAAGGACGATGGCTACGAATAATTATTTTGGGTTTACTCATGGAGGAACGCAATATGGGTAGGTGTACGGTTTATTAAATTAGTGTAATGGCATCTATTTATCTTAATTTGTTCGTTGAAGTTTGTGAGAATTCGAAGTGTGTAGGTAAATGATGTCTATCGAAGCCGGCGTTTCTCTTGTCGGCATTTTTGTCTTAGCGGCAGTGCTCATGGAACTTTTTTGTTGGTGCAGTCGTTTCCTTGTATTTGTCTTTTCATCTGTCGTGATGGTTTCACGTAATGAGGATTATTCTGTCGAAATGACTATTATTTAAATGTGTGATTATATTTCATTGTATGCTATGAAAATATTCTGATGCTGACGCCATTTTGATGCTCTTGAGATCCATGACCATGTTAATGTTAAGTTGTCAATTTCCTGTTTTTGTTGTAATTGATGGAATGTATGTTGCAGAGCAACTGGAGCTGCTGCATATCAGACTGGACAGACTGGATATGCTGTAACGCCTACCGCGGCTACTGCTGCTACATACACGGCGCAGAGAGCTGGGACGGGATATGAAACAGCATACCAAACAGCTGCCACTCACACTACGGCCGGGACATATGCAGGTAAATAGCTAAATTTGTTGTACATATTATTTTAAAATTCTGTTGGGTCTATTTATGATCAGACGCAGTCATTGTTAAATTGCACTTAATGTAATTATTTGAAATGTTCGTGGATTGGGATGGTTTGTCTCTTATTTTAAAATTCTGTTGGGTCTATTTATGATCAGACGCAGTCATTGTTAAATTGCACTTAATGTAATTATTTGAAATGTTCGTGGATTGGGATGGTTTGTCTCTTTTGAAATTCACTATAATTATGGAAATGTTGGATGTCCTACCTTGAAGTTTCAACATGTAGTTGATTTGCCATTTTAGTTGTACAGCTCTGTTTTAAGTATTGTTGCATAATGGATTGCCAGTTTCCTGGTTTGTAGCAAATTTGCATGGAGATAATACAGTAAGATTTGTGATAAGAATAGAGCACTGGATTATTTGTTGGTAACTTGGCACACAAGAAAACTGGTTATCAGTTGTCTAATCATATTGCAAGTACTCTTACCCCATATATTTTTTTTAAATCTAGAATTCTATTTGAAATTATGCTTTCGTTTGTGGTAACTGGGCAGCCCAATTATTGTATGTCCCATTATCTGCCCTTGAAAATTGGTTTCCTTTGTTTTCAATTTCCCTGCCCTCACTGTCCAAACTGCTCTGGCAGGTATCTTTGCAGGATATTAGTTTGTTGCTGGGGATGTACTTGTCTCTTAAGAACTCGTACCGACTCGGCGTGTAGTTCCATTTGATTTTTCATCGTTAGTTCATCCCGTAGGCCGTATTCACACAGACGCGTAACGACTGTCGGTTGTTTTCTCGCTCGCGGCCTTCTTGGAAAGGATGTTTTCTGCAGCAGTGCTCAGTGCTGTCAACCCCTCTACTTAGGAACTGTGCTTTCGAATTTTTCCCCTTTCTTGCCGTCCGCGAAGCGGTCTTGGGCCCCTAGTTTCGTATACGGTTAGGCCGGGATCTAGACAAGACAATTTGTCTGGAGAGTTCGGATTCTTGCTGTGGACAAGACCATGGGTCTGGACGGTTTGAAGCCGCGAAGCGGTGTTTTGCCTCTAGTTTTGTATAAAGTTAGGAGAGGATCTGGACAAGACCATTGGTCTAGACGGTTGGTATTCTTGTCGTGGACAAGACCATTGGTCTAGACGGTTGGTATTCTTGCTGTGGACAAGACCATTGGGCTGGACGGTTAGAAGCTGCGAAGCGGCGTTAGGCCCCTACAGTCGAGCCGCTGCCTGTTCGACCCTGACGTTTCTGAGACAGTGTTGCCGATTTTGAACCATAAGATATAAACAAACACACACACCTAAAGTATTTCACGTATACGTAGATCAGATTCTGTGTTAATGCGACGGAAATGTGCAAAAATTGCCTGTAATATATTCAAAACCAACACTACTATAATCGTAATAATAAAACGTTCCAATTAAAATTAACTGCACTCCAAAACAGCGTAAATATAACAAAACATTCCAGTCGAAGTTATGCACATTCCAAGAACAGCATAAAGATAACAAAACACTGCAGTCAAAATTAAGCACACACAGAGAATAGAATAACCGTAACTCAGTAACAGTAGGCTATAGACTTAATATAAAATAACATTAAACCGAACTGTGTGAATAGTATCACCGTAATTTTAATAAGTCAGAATTTAAAAACCTGAAAATAGTATCAACATGGCAATAAAAACGTCGCTGTTACAATAATACTTCAACATGCTCATAGAATAGTAGTGTCGAAATAATAAAATATTGTACTGACATGAAACAAATTATGTACTCACAGGGACTAATCCAAAGGGAATACGCCACACTCTCCGAAAATATCGGTGTCTTCGTCCTTGTCACTAATATTACTGGAGTCACTGCTATCATCCTCATCCGGGGAAATAATAAGTTCTTCCACTCGACATTCAACAATTCCATCAGCTTCTTTTGCCTTGTGTAAATCTTCCCAGGTGTGACTCCCAACACTTTTCCACTTATCCGCTGTAACAAGTTTGACTGCCTCGTGCACTAAGCGTTCAACATCAGTCAGACGGAAAGATTTGTTATTTTCGGCAACATATCCTTTAACTTGTGCCCAAATTAGCTACTGGAACAAATCCATTAATGCCACCTACATGAAGCAAAATAAGCCTACTTCCCTTCCCAATAGGTGCTTTGAAAGTCCCTGCTACAGTTTCATCTGTCCAGGCCACCGTTTTAGAATGTCCGGCATTTAGCCACGTTTCATCTAACCACACCACTCTTTCAGGACTAGTATTCAGAATTTCCCTCAAAAATCTACTTCGCCATGCTACAATTTCACTTCTCTCCATCGCAGCTTTCCTCCCTGAAAATTTCTTCCAACGAAAGCCAAGTTCTCTCAGTATTTTACTTAAACTGGTCTTTCCTCCACTGAATAAGCGAGATTCTTTCAAAGAGTCAAGTAATTTATCACGCGTGGGAAATTCCCTCTTGTAATAACTATAAATATGTTGCCTTATCGCATCCTTTTGAAATGCATCTAGTGATGTCTTGGGACAATGTCTTGGTCTTCGTTTTTCAGGAGTACGCAGCACTTCAGAAGGTGTATTAAGATCCACTGGACACTTTTCTTTCGTAACACTTTTCACGGTTGTCCTACCTACTTTTAAAGCGTCACAAACTCGATCCACCACTTTTGTAACAGGAAGAATAGGCCCACCGTTATCACGCTCTTTCTCAAAATATTTACGTAGCCGGTATATAAATTCACGGCTTTGGCTTTTATAACTGATTTTTTTCTTACTCGTTTTCGATGATCCACTGGCCATGTCACAAAAACAAACGGCTTATACACACAGTGAACGCATACACTTCATGCAGGCTAGCGAGCAACTGAGGCCACGTGTTTCTCTTCAAAGAAGTGGCATCACCGCACTAGCAGTACAAGAGTCATGGCGACATGAACGGTGATTGGTGCTTGCTGTTAAATCTTAAATCTGGCGCGCCAGTGACGTCAGGCATTGCAAACCATGACTATTATTCTGCCACTAGCAGAACTCTTAGTATTCTTTGTGGTAACATAACTTTAATTAAAACAATATCAAATCGACGAGGGGTGTAGGTTTCAGTGATTTAATATTAAAATCATACGGCACAATGTAAATTTATAATAGTGTTTTCAAGGTTATATGTATAGTTTCAAATTGCCACAGGTTAGTAATACTCTTCTCTACTCTTATTTTTTCTTTTCATCACAATCTGTCAGGGCCGGACAGCCAGCGACTGGACTGTAGTTTCGTATAAAGTTAGGAGAGGATCTGGACAAGACCATTGGTCTGGACGGTTGGGATTCTTGCTGTGGACAATTGGTCTGGATGGTTAGAAGCGGCGTTAGGCCCCTAGTTTTGTATACGGTTAGCATACCTGTGTTTTACGGTTGTACGGATGAACGTTATTGTACGGATTTTGAATATCCGCGCTTGGTTTCACTTCCTGCGGTCAAAGCGGATGTTTGACTTTTGATAGTAACTGGTAATACGAGACGCAGTGTTTGAAATTCGACCGGTACATGTATCGATAATCACCGTGCTTTTATCAACTGTTCTACCTCCACTGCTACTTCATTCAATGAGATGTTCCCAAACAAGTAGCAGGCTGCGATTTTGAAGAAAAGAAATCCGTGAAAAGTAGCAGGCTGTGAATTTATATAAAACAACTTTAGTAACAGCGTCATGCTGCATAGCAGCTGAAAGGCTTTGTGTGCGTGTGTAACATTGGCAGTAGTTCTGAATCTTAGAATTGTGTGAGGAATTTCTAAGCGATTTAGTATTTTTAGTGGTGTTCGTAATGAATTCAACTAAGAAATGATATCCATCTTTTCGGGAGGCATTTTCTGCTTAATGTCATTGTTTTATACGATCATGAAAACTGTATAATAAAAACAATGGCGCATGGATTCCAGAGCCGGGTGCGGTCTACGCGCATTTGAAAATGCGGCCCTACTTCAGATGAATTCTAAGGTTTAATTTGGCAAAAAGACAGCCACAGAGACTTAGAGTAATTTAAAATCTTCCACCTTTTTGCTACTTTTTATTTGCTTTATAGCAAATTAATTATAAACAGTACATGTTTCGTTTTCACTTGAGAACATCTTCAGCTGTTGTTAGGCTTAGGTGAATCGATAAGTTTCTGAGTACATTATTTTCAGGTACATTGTTCCTCTTATAAACTATTTGAATATAAATTAAAATGATGTTAAAACTATGTGGGGGTTAATAGGTTGATGAAATGAGACAGGATGAATACATAGTTAGCAACTTTAAAAAAATTATATCTATTCATTGGAATAGTTGTTAAAAGTTTCAACTCTGTTACACTAAAAGGTAAAGCTTCCGTACCCGGTGTGCAAAAGTGAGGTTAGACATCCAACATGGCGTGACACGAGCGACATCACGTAACACTCGGGAGGCTTGCCAACTTACGCATTCTTAGTGACAAGACCAGAGTTTGGCCTGGATTTCCAAAGATAGGTTAGAGCTGCTAGGAATTCATGGTTCTCTTACTTTTAGCAAATATGGCAGCCCTGTACTTGCACACGATGCGAGCTCTGTCGGAGACATTAGAAAGCTTGTCCGGCGAATAGGAACTCTTCGCGAATATAAGCCGGCCAATAGGAACACAGCACATGGTCGCTATCATCTCATTTACACAGTCTCGGTTTTAATTCTTCTATGTAAGTAAGAATACTTTTTGGGACGGGATGGTGGGTTTCTAGCAAGCATGAAGGAAGGATCTCTCCTTTCTGCTACTTAAGGTATCGTTGCACTTCATTCTTACATGATTTTTATCATCCCTAAGTCTGCACACCGGGTACGGAAGCGGCACCCACTAAAAAAAATCTCTTCCAGTTAAAAGGTTTTTTTAAAAATGATTGACTTCTTGACACTGTTCTACTTATTGTTGAATGTTTTTCACTCCTTCCAGGTTGGCTGTTATTTATTTTGAGCTTGCTTAATGTGCCCTAAATCGAGTCTAATGCGGAACTATGAAGCTGATTGCCGTTAACTTTTGTAGAAGGGAGCTTCGTCTCAATTTCTGAAATGAAATGAGGAAAATTTGGTTTTATAATGAAAACTTGTGTCTTTACATAATAACTTAACCCTTTCCGGTCCTTAGCGCCCGAAAGCGCCCGACTGTTCATTTAGCCTTCTGGACTTTAGCGCCCGAAAGCGCCCGGCTGCATTATCTGTATTCGTCTGCGATCTGTGCGATAGTTTTCTTATTTTTCTCATCAGTGAAGTGTTTATAAGGCATTTGTGAACACGCAGTGCAATCTACAAGTCTTAGGGAATAAAGGAAGAGAGATAATCTGTCTTGACGTTGCCTAGGCAACGGTCTTGAACTTCCGCGAGCGCGGGTCAGCTGTTTCATTCGTGAACATGGCGGGATTGAATATCGCGTATATTGAAACTGAGCTGAATATGGGCGAAAAAAGTGACACAGAATCCTTGAGTAGGGGTGCAGGTGAATTTTTAATGAGTGAATAATGGTATCAACAAAGATAATTTTAGTGATAAGTGATATGAATGAAAACGAATATCGATAAATCGGACCTGATGGCGATGCCACGGCAATTCAGGTAACACAAATATTATGTTTCGTTACTCCGAATGATTAAATGGATGATGTTGAACCTGCGCATAATTCGGAAAGAGTATTAGGGGAAAGAGATTGCTTTTTACGTATGTTAGGAGGAGAAAAACTATTCAGTGACCTAGCTTATTGCGCATATAACAATGCAGCCTTCAAACAGTCGCATTCCGGTAAGATTAAAAACAGATTGGGAAGACCCTTGCCCAGATGAAATAAAATCTTATATACATGGGCATCATTCCACTTCCAAAATCACGTGATTATTTGTTTTGAGGGATTCAGACAACATGGGAATGTGACAAATGCAGACTGTCTCTGTGTCGAGTATCACGAGGAAGGGGGGGGGGGGGGGGTGACAAACACATTGACTCAAACAGAGAAATGGATGTGATGGTATATTTTCTAATGTTATTGAAAATTTGAATTCATTGTGATCAATAGTTTTTACTGTATTTAACTTTTTCTGAAACAATACAGTCTGTTTCAGTTTTTGCTAAATAATAGGTTGAAACCTGGGGATAAGCGGAGTGAAAATGCGGGCGGGAAAGGGTTAATGTATAAAATGGTTCATACCTTACTGTTGTTAAAACTCAAATTCTACCATGACCTTGGAGGGGCTACATTTGAAGTTGCTTGACGTCTTGTATATTAATGATGTGTGTGTTCCGTTGTTTGCTCCTCCTTCCGGGGAGCATTGATCTGTTCGAGCATTGATCTCTTTTTCATCTTATGGCCTTATTTTAAATGTTATGTGTTACTGCTCATCTCATGTGGGTTATGCATGTTGCTACGTAGAATAATTGATTCTGGACTTATATTTGAATGTACACATTTCCGTTCGTGTTAGGTGTCGTGAATCAGCTGTTTGTACTCGCAACAATTTGGCACCAATGTCTGACTTACGGTTAACTGTCAAGTCAAAGCTCAATGGAACTATAGTATTAAGCAGTTACCTTCCATTTAGGACAGAAATTATAATGAAATTTAGTGGATACGATTCGTTTACATAACGGGAGGCTCAATGCAGACTGATACTCCTTTCACATTGAGAGTACAGATAGGTGTGTTGTCACAAGCTATCATCTGTTGAAGGATATGTATGTTGTGGGAGGGGGCTGACATCTATTGGTTTTCGTGTGTCCTTTGTATTGAGCAAAACCCATTGGTGTAACACGTTACATATGATTAACTGAAAGCCTTTTGAAGGCAGTGAGCTGGGTTTGTTTTCGTGTGTGCCATTTGCCCACATTGTTTACACCCACGACACATTTGAAGTTAAAACTCTTTTGTTAGGATCCATTGGTTATGTGAAGTTGGCTCTTATATCTAAAGGCTTTTACACTATGACACTTAGGTTTCTGAACAGTGTTTTGCAACAGATTTTTATTTGAATGTGCATGCGTGAATTTAAGTTACGACTCTAAATTACGATGCTGTTAACAGATTATAAACAAAAGAAGCCTCGGGTAGTTTGGTTTGCACGGTTTACTTCAACTCGTCCCGATCTTCGTTGTCAATATCCCTTGTGGGTGGGGGCAGTAGAATAACACCCACGGTATCCCCTGTCTGTTGTAAAAAGTCAACTAAAGGGGTCCTCAGGGGTTCTCAACTTGAGAGCTTGGGTTGGTGACCGCAGGGCCCTGAGCTGAGTCATGGCATATGCTTCCACTTGTGCCAGGCTCCTCACTTTCATCCATCCTACCCGACCTGTCTTGGTCACTTGTTCTTTTCTGACCCCAGCGGTGCTAGGTCGCAAGGCCTAGGGTGTATTTCATTTTCATGCCCTTCGTGACCCTTGTCTTCCTTTTGCCAATACTTTCTTAAAACTATAATCACCACTACCAACTTCCCTGACAATACGGCATCATGGACAAGCATGTGCACGGCTGGCTGGCTGTCAAGCTGCCATTAATAGATTCTGTAAGTAGCTGCAGACAGGCTCTTCGATTGAGGTTATTCTTTCATTAATACTGGAAATTCAATACAATTAAAAGATCGAAAGTAAATAAGTGACTGGAAGTATTAAGCATGCAACTAAAAGAAACGTTTTAGAATTCCCAAGCTGTAAATCATGTTTTAAAGAAATACATCATTCTAATAAGCCTACGCTTGCCGTCTCCGAAAACGGTAAAAAAAGTAGTTAGTGGGATGTAAAAATAACATTATTTCACTTCTAGAGTCGGACCCAGATTCACTCACCCTGCCGTTGTCTGCCTACACCAACTCGGTAGTATTGAGGTCTGCATAATAGGGCAGAATTGGTAAATATTTTTCAGTTTTGTAGGTCGCCTCACTAGGGACATTCTTTACAAACACTAGCAATTCTGCTTTGGTCAAACTTCCTTCAAATTGGTTGTTTTGGGTAAGCCAATTGTGTCTTTTTTTTTGAGCGATGATAGTGTTGGATTCCTAATCTCTTCTACGCTGTGATAACTAGCATTATCTAATACTATCATACTGTTTGGACTTAAGTTCAGTAGCAGTAGCCTTTCCGGTAGAAATTCAGTATGCACAACATAAGTTTCATAGCATCGGAGGGATTTGGTATGTTAAAAATCTTCCATGTATTACCTTGTAGAGGAGAGATGTGTTCACTGCGACAGCCAGGGACCCACCCACCGTCCCCAAGAATATCCTTTTATAGCCTAATACAATTTATTCCGTGCCATTGTTCATCGTCTAACTACGCAGCAGCATTTCCATTGGCTGAGGCACAATTGGACATGACGTCACTCCCATCAGTCAAGTAAAATGAATTCCATTACCAACCTGCGCACAGTAAAAACACAACTAAATGCAATTGCTTTGTCACTAGCTATCACCATACGGAATGCTAGAGACCCCCTTTGCTCGATCGTAGTCCAATGGCTTTGTCACTAGCTGCTATCACCGTACGAGATTCATAAATTCAAAATTAGCGCCGCTGCACCTTTGTGAGAAGTCAGCGAGAGACAAACAAATGACAGTGCAGTCGTGCCTAGATGTGTGCGCTGAAAAATTGTTTACAAGGCCTTCCTCTCCCCTGGCATGCGCAACAATAATATGAGGACTTTTCCATATAGCTTGTAATTTTCCCAGTTCTGTATCATATTGCCAGCATGATGGGACAGAGTGTGAAGAATGAACGAATGTCTCGTCTAAATATACTATTTTCCGACCATTCTCTCTGTACTCATGAATTTGTGTGAGCTACCTTCCCTCCATGCCGTGATATTAGGTTTTTTTTCTGTCAACTTTCAAGAACTATGGCACCTAGTCCATCGCAACTCCATCCTTTTCAGTAACTTTTGATGATAATGCTACAGTCAAGTATATTTTCTGTTTTTAACACAATTAAATTTCTTCGGCCTTCTTTTCTTATGTCATGACTGTCTTGTCAGGTGTAGAAAACTACAGATGACCCTTGGCCATAGACTTCTTCCCTTCTGCTGTTATACGCTTCACCAGTAACTTAAAAACCCGTATTGTTCACTTGTTTGAATATAGTGTAATGTTATGTAGTTAAAATTGTTCAGTGATATCGAGCTGCACTGAGTGCTCGTGATTTCTCCATGGGTAAGATACGCTATTAAGTAAGAACAAGGCAACATCAATGAACAGTGTTACTCTTAAGTACTGTTAGGTCCACCTAGTGGCAAGACCATTGAACTGAATTGAAGTCTAGCTTGTCAGAAGACTATTGGTCTGGGGATAAGCAAAGGGGATGTGGGGGGTGTAAGCCCATATGTTAGGGCCTCGAAGCAGCAAACAGGCCTAGGATCATGGGAATCCTACTAAAATGTGACAAAGTGGAACGTAAGGACTACAAAACTTGATTTACATGAAATCATAATGCGATCTGTATTGGAGGTAATAGACAAGTTGTTTTCATAACCGATCCAAGTTGGTCAATAGCAACATAAAAAATGGTCACAAATCAGATTTTTTAGTCTTAATTCTTCTATATAAAAAAATACTTACAGGGGTGGGTTGCAGGATCCATGGAAGTTATCCTGAAACATTACTTTTCTAAGATTTCTACACTGAACTGGGTATTGAAATACTAAGTTTTGTCCATGTGGAAAGCGCTGCTTTACTGTGTAGGTTAATGTGCTGACGTTGGTAGACCCTCTTTAGTGTACAGTAAAATACCAGTATTAAAAAAATTTAGGAGACCTGAGAATTTCACTATAAATTAATTTTTTTTTTCAGTTTTGAAGGACTCTCACCTTGCTAAACCTATTGAAGAATCTACATATTTTTCAATATGAATTTACACATAAAAAACCTTAATACTGTATTTATTAAATGAGAGGAAAATCAGGATATATATATATACATGAAGAAATCATATAAAGTACAGGTAAGTTATTTGCAAGAAGTTTTCAGCATCTCAAATTTTACTCTGTACTGGTACAGGGACGTTATATTTTGAAAACATCTGTGATTTTCTTCTGAACGCTCCCAGACAAACCAGGGTGTCCACCCGTTGGAAAACCAGGAAATGTCATGGAATTCGATAAATGAGAAAACAAGGAAATGTCAGGGAATTGGAAAAAATCCGGAAATTCGTTCTGCCAGATAAAATGGACATACCGTATTTATCTGTTAATACAAGCACATTTTTCAGTTTTTATAACGTTAATCTAGGGCATGTTTCTCATGCCAGGAATAAATTGTAAAGAAAACGGAATAAACATTTTTAAAAAACAGTGACCTCGAATGTGAAGTAACCAATAGCATCAATAGCTATATGGATTGCCTTTAGCAAGCAGTAGCGACTATGGTCGATCAATTTTTCAGTGTTTTGATCTGCTTACTATTGAATATTCTGTGGTGTTGGGAATTGTGGGGCCTAAAATATGTTCTCACTTTTCTAATCGCTTAAATACATGGCTTCCACAACGAAATATGCATATAGACAAAATTCCATAACCCAACGGATGACTGTTTGTTTACTATGTAATGACGTGTGCAATAGTCACTACATCGTAAAATGTAAAAGCAGACAAAAAACACTGAATACAGGAAAGTATGGAATTTGCTTAAACCTAGTACTCATTCGAGTGTTTATTATTATTATTATTATTATTATTACAATTATTAAATGTGCTGATGTAGGTAAACCTTGTGGCACCGTTCGGGCTGTGCCATGTTGAGTTTCTAACCCATCTTTCATGCAAGGTGTTCGGAAGTTTGAGGCGGGACTAGTAGCTTGTAATATCGTGTAATTTTGTGAATACAGTAAAAGATTTAAAATAAAGTGACATCACATTGTAAGATGAAAGTTGTTTGTTGGTTTGGAGTTTTTGAGTTTGTATGTATGTATTCGATCTTGATCCAGCCAATCCCAAGCTGCCATTCATATCGATATATATAGATTGAGTGCAATCTTGAAACCTGGCTGCCAACTGTATTGTCTACAATACGAATACATCACCAGGTGGCAGCCACGTGGTTAAGCTACCTGGCTCGGCGTGTGCGGTATAGGTTTAATAGTCTTCAGTGTAGATGTAATTTTATTTACATCAGTGTGTTGGTTAGTATATACACTAGTTCGTCTGTGTACCATACCTCAGTATAGTTCATGAAAGACAAGTGGCAAGAATGTGACTTGGCAAAAATTGGCACCGTGGTCTCTCAGCCATACCATCCTTCCTATGCCAGTTATTAGCTGCGAATAATTTATTTTATTAATAATAATATACCTCTTCTTATTTTAGTGTCTGATATTGTTAGGAAGCGCATACACTATCTTAGTGACGTTGATACTATTTTGAAGCTGTTACAGTTTGGGATTTTTTGTCTGTTTTTTTTTCTTCCACATAATTGTCAACATTAGGTAGGATATCTATAGCACGTTCATTGACTTTCGAATTTTCAAGCCATCTTATGGCACACTATTTCAAAGGAAATAAGTTTGAACCTGAATAACCCATTCCAGTCTGGGCCTTAATATCCCTAACAAACGTTCTGAACTGGGCATTTTTAAGGATCTTTAAAATACGGTATTATATCTCTGTACCTGTAGGAGATATTGACATGATTCTTTTTTCTTTGTGCTTGTTTGAGCATCTAATTTTCAAAAGCGCTCTTTGTATCATGTCAACTATCACTTCAGATTTTAAAATTGTTTATATATTATACCATGTTTTGCGAATGGAGGAAAGGTCTGACGGATAACGAAGCAAATACATTTTTCTGAAATACAGTAATATTTACCCTATTTCGCTAATATAAAATGTGCATTGCAATTACAAAACAATAACAAGTACGATATAAAAATAATTTTTCAATAATAATAATAGTAATAATTACAATAATGAAAATGGGTGCTCTTACGAAATTTTATTTTAATTGATAAATTTTGTTAAAAGTTACTCAAATGTAAAAATATTGTTCTACCACAAAAGACATCTGAGAAAGAGAAAATAGTCTTCTAAACAGACAACTTTACGAATATGTAGACAATCTTAAGTATTCGCGCAAATATGAAATACACGGGAACATGAACTAGATGTAAGATGTAAGACTTTTCAGGCGTTTGCTCTATTAGCCAGCGTTTCGTCTTAGGTCCGACACTAGACTCGTCAGAGTGGGATGTGTCAGACCCTACGCCGTAAAACGAACTCCAATCATAATGAAATGCAAGAAGTTGTTTCGAATTCATGTCAATATGTTCATTTGCGCATAAACTTATAATATATCATAAAATATCGAAAATATCACTTTCGTCAAGCACATGTTTGCTGCAAGAAGCCATGTCTTAGAGCTCACTGAGTGACAACATCTACTGATGCATGCTGTTCAAATATATCGTAAATTCTCTGACTTTGACATATAATACTGCCATCTGCTTAAATACTCTCGTAACTAATACATTAGGAAACATGATGTAACCACCAGAATGCGTGCATAGCTCGTTCTCGATTTTTAGCGAATTGTCAAACCTTACTACGGGCTATGCCTGCAGCGCGTCCTGAATGTAATTTCGGCCGCTGCGAGCTATGCTCGCAGTTAGACCGGAAAGAGATAATGTACAGGAACGTAGCAAAACAAAACGCAATAATTTCGTGCGGCTTTTTCAAGCCGGGTGCAGCCATTGCAAGGTAGACCTTCCGGTGAGGGTGGGCGGCATCTGCCATGCAAAGGTAACTGCATGTTATTGTGGTGGAGGATAGTGTCGTGTGCGAGTTGCAGGGATGTTGGGGACACCACAAACACCCAGCCTCCGGGCCACTGGAATTAACCAGTTAAGGTTAAAATCCCCGACCTGGCTGGAAATCCAACCCAGAACCCTCTGAACTGAAGGCCAGTCTGCCCGTTCAGTCAACAAGTCGGACAAAACAAGAAGTGAAGAGCATGAAGAAACTCTGCAATATTCCACTGGGTTTCTTTTACTGGCATTTTATATGAATTGCGCACAGTGTGTAACCCACAAGGTCCAGTGTTCACCAAAATAGGAGCAACTGGATCACCATTTAATAAATTATACATATCCTGAAGGAAGGAACTTTTTGACATTTGGGCCATCCATTGAAATTTGTGAGTTTTTTAGATCGAGTCCTTGCAGTGCTTGCAAAAAACCATTTTACAAATCCTAGGAGGTAGTGACCAAGAAACACGGAATCAAAATAAGAAGTGCATACCTCATTATTATCGGTATTGAAACAATGAACTACAAAATCCATTTGGTCCATCTGAGAAACTTTATTCAGTGACTCGTCAGAACCAACGTTGAAATGTGTGCACTTATTACACATCTCAAGAATTTGTTTATGTAAATAGGGAGGCAGGCCATGAGTGATTGTATATGCAACTTTCGTTCTATGCAGTTGAACTTTCGAAGTGATTTCAGAGTCTGGAAACATTACTGGGAACAAACATGGCACGTCAAGAATGGTGTTGCATGACAGCACGCATGCACCATATAATCTCAGCTTTGGTCACTTGCTCCTTGAAAGATGATTCTGTAGACATCTTGCCTCTGGTGAACCTTCTTTAATGGAAAAAGAAGCAGTGGAGTCATGTGTGACAGTTCGTTGTGGTAGCTGTGGTAGGCAGAGGACAATTTGTGTTTGTGGCCAGGGTATTAAGGCCACTTTATTGCTGAATGAATTAGAAGAAAAGTGGAGGGTGATGGCAGAAGCTCGACAGTCGTTGGTGGCTATAGATGAAGAGATTTCTTTGCTGAAGCAGTAATGGTAATACTTTTTAAATCTTAAAAAGACGAGACTAAATTCACCTTCCAAGTTTTTAAATTTAATATGCACATTAATTGCTCATTTATTTTTTGGAGGTTAAGCTTTCAAAATGTATTTTAATATTACTGTCATAGCTGGAAACTTCCTTCTTTTTTTTTTTCTTCGTGTGTCAGGGGAAAAAACTTGTTTTTATGTCTGGAAAACGGGGAATTTCAAAATTTGGATTTGGTGGGCACCCTGCAAACGAATATTCAAGGTAGTCAGCAACCACTGCGCTTGAATTTAACACAGATTCTGGCACATCACTTTGTGACAGAAGAAAATGTTGGAAGACTTCGTGCCATGTTTGTTGCCTGCACAAGTCAAACTCTGTTCAACACTTTCAGGCAAATCTTCCTCTTCCTCCTCATCACACGGATTCCTATCACTGATAATATCTATTGTTTTAGAAATCTGTATGTTGGAATACATGTCTTCTATGTTACTTTGTGTTACTTTCCTCTATTTCAAAGTCCTTGGTTCTGTTGCAAAATTCAGTTATGTTGAGTACTGCTGTCGAAGTAAACATAAAATCTTTCTTTAAAAAAATCTGTATAAACTTTACCATCATATAGGTTGGAGTATTTCTAAAATTTACTGTTGAACTTACAGATGTGTTTATTTTATGAATGGCGTAGTTTTAGTATTCTTTTATGACATTTAACATATACATTAAAACCTCTGTTTCTACAGGGGACAACAAAAAAAGAACGTTTTAAGCAAGAAATCGTACTACTTGAATATACAAATAAAAACTATCCAAGAGGGATATGCTAAATACAGCCTTTTCGGACATGACGGCATTTTACGTCGCGTCCGTGGGTACAGTGTAAACTATATCTACCATATCTACACATGAAAGTATTATTAAAAGGTGTTAAAAACACGAGAGAACAAATATGAAAACCTTTTCTGCTGGGGCTCATAAAATAAGTGCACTGAAAGTTGTGAAAAACACCAAATATGAAAGCACGTGCACGGAGGCCAATAAAAATATCAGTCTTATGGCAGATCACATGATAGTAGAAGCCTTTTATTTCGGAGCAGTGGTTTGTTAAGCATTATTCTCTGGTCACGCTCTTTGTCAACCTATTGGAGGTTACACTCGACCCTGTAAACTGGCAGGAATGACTTCGACCACCATTTTGTATCGAATAAAACTTCAACCAACTTAAGTGATCAAGTCAAAACTCTAAGGTGAGAGTTCAACATTTTCAGCCTCTGTGCGCTTCAAGATGCGGATGCTCAGTGCACTTTTTGACAGATTTTAAGCTCAGTGCACTTTCTGACAGATTTTAATTTTGTCTTCATTAGTAAGGAATTGCACAACTTTGAAGGGCTGATGTCATACCTTGCGTTTTATGTATAAGAAATTAATCCTACATAATGACGTTCAGTACTGGTACACAAAAACTGAATTATGATGATCTTCACGTGCTGTTGGGTAGGCAACTCTATCATCAGAATTGTAATGTGTTCGCTTACCTTCCCCTGATTTGTAATTGGGTAGTTTAGCCTGTATGTTGTATAGTGTGTGCCGCTTGGTATTAAGCTGTATAGAGACGTGCAAAATACACGTCTATTAAAATGGGATAAATTTCAATTATATTGTGAATGAAAAAGATGTTAAATATAAGTAAAAAGGCTATGTTTTATGTTGGTTCGAAATTCTTTACAATGAAATATTTTGACACACATTAAATAGGGAAAAGGGAAGGGGCCTAAAAATAATTTTGCTATTCTGAACATTTTATAAAACTGGCGTTTTTTATAATCACATTTATTGTATTGCGACATTGTCAGAGCAATGTTTTGTTTGATTTGTAACCAAACTTGTGTGACCCTGAAGCGAAAGCTTTATGAATTGTTCACCATTAAAAAAATGTGTACTTGAGTGAAAGGCTTGCCGTGTTAAAAAACCTATCGCCGTTGGATATTTAGCAGTTTTCTCTGCATAAGTGGTTGGACTTAGTTCAGGTGTGTGTATAATTATTTTACCTTGAGCATATACTGAGTGAAGTGAGGCATAAGCGGTTAGAAAACCTACCACCATTGGTGTATGTACAGCATAAAGAGTTCAGAAGAATTGTCAACATTGGATTATTTACAGCATTTATGTGGACTGAAGGTGTGTGTAGATCGGTTTATCACAATGATTTGGGATTTGTGTTGGAGTTGTCATTGATCTTCTGCAAGCTTGTCATGTATACATTTCAGGCAGTGGCTATTGATGCCAGTGGTATGGAGTAAAATAGGGATTCATTGCAGGGCTGGACAAAGCGCAGGCACCTGGTCGCCATGGCGACTAAAAGAAGTTTGTAGTCGCCTAAAATTTTCATATTCTAACAGCTAAATTCCAGTTTGAGGGCAATACAATATTTTCGGAATTTATTTCCACAGACACACATAGGTCTTATGGCGACGATGAGGTAGGAAAGGGCTAGAAGTGGGAAGGAAGGGGCTGTGACCTTAATTAAGGTACACCACCAGCATTTACCTGGTGTGAAAATGGGAAACTACGGGAAACCATCTTAACGGCTGCTGATGGTAGGATTTGAACTCGCCATCACCCGAATGTAAGCTCATAGCCACGTGACCCTAAACGAATGGCCAACTAGCTCGGTCATCTTTGAAAGTCTTTTTCTCAGCAGAGGCTTTTTTAAATAGTCATATTTTAGTCATGTTTTAGATTGCTTTTCCCTGAACCCACTAATCAAAACCTCGCTGCTTCTGTAGTATTTTGTCTCTCCCAAGATTTTACTTTCCCACTAAAGCACTTGGAATGTCTTTCCTGTTCTTACAAAGTGTTTCTGTTATGTAGGTTGACTTCTCGAAAAGATAACGCGCCAGGGGTATACTTGTCAAGCGGTTGTCTGTAAAGACGTGGTATCCCTTCATCATATAGTTACCCAAAGTTAGTAATTTTGTCACAACATGTCCAAGGCCATATTCTTTTGTCATCCTTGTTTTCTCTACTTTTAACTCCTCGGTAACATTAAAATCCTAAACAGTAGTGGATTACTGAATCGCACAGCATCCAAAACTTGATTTCCCATTTATGGTGTTTTTTATTAGGCAAATATTGAGTTAGTGCTGAGTGACTTTTAGTGCCACTCAAAGATTCGTCTACACTAAGTTGTTGGTGTGGTGGAGTGTAATGGTATCGGAATACACGATTGGCATGCTCAACATTTGGATCAAACCTTCTGGCACATGGGTTGTAGTCAGGGTGACCAGGTGGTGAAAGATTTTCGTTGTTCACAAGATGAAAAAACCTCAAGATCAGTTGGAATCTGTTTCTTGAGAACATATTTCCAAACCATGGAATATAACTAGAATTTTTGACCCAATAAGAAAATATGCTCGGCCTTATAGTTATACCCATTTCCAACAAAACAGCAACGAAAGCCTTCATTTGTCACTGTAACTGGGCACCAGTTCTGTGCTCTGGCATGTGATGACAAGACATGACTTCTCAAAAACTGATTAGCATATCTGTTTGTCTGTAGTTATGATGTTCCATAATTGAGCTGTTAAAAACAGATAAAAATACACAATAGGTTTTGCGTCTGAAGAAGGGGCATGTCTCGGGCCAGGAAACTCATAATAACCAGGTGAGGGTTGGTATTTTACATCTTGACCTACCTGAATTTCACGAAAAACAGGAAATTGTTGCTGTTGGATGTTGTTACAGCCATCATCAGTACTGTCATCCAAACGGTTGTGACCACTTTCACTACCACTTCCACTGTTTACATTCGAACAATGAACATGTGGTCGGGTGTTTACAGAAAAATCGCCATTAACACTCCCAATAACTCTTTCACTTTCCTCTTCCTCACTTGTTGGAGGAATGAATTCCTCATCAGTCATCATACTCTTCTTCACTTAAATTATTAACCCCTTACCTGGGGAATAGTTTCATAACATCAACCAGCCAGTGGGTAATTATTCAGCGCAACGCGCACTTTTGCAATGGGTACAGTAGCTTGCGGCAGATGTAAATACAAAAAACAAAAACAAACCCCTGGCACTACAGCCCTTGCAGGGCCTTGGCCTACCAAGCGACTGCTGCTCATCCTGAAGTCCTGCAGATTACGAGGTGCGAATCCTCTTAGCCGTTATTCTTGGCTTTCGAGACTGGGGCTGCTATAATCAGGGAGGCTGAGTGAACCTCGAACCAGCCCTCAGGTCCAGGTAAAAATCCCTGACCTGGCTGGGAGTCGAACCCGGGGCCTTCAGGTAAGAGGCAGCCACGCTCCCCGTACACCGGGCCGGCGTAGATGTAAATACTCAACAGAAAAATTTGTTTTACTTGATTTATTTAAATTGAGTGATATACAGTGGAACCTCGATTCTCCGTTTTTGGAGGGACCCGTAAAAAAAACGTACCACACGGGAAATCGGAAAATCCGGGAACAAATGAATCATCAGCAATTTGGCTAAACATAAAAAAAAAGAAATATGTATACTTATAATCTTACAAACGCCCCTAAACCAAACCCTTCCGCCCACCAAGAGACCGCTGCTCGGTCCAAAGGCCTGCAGATTGCGAGGTGACACATGGTCAGTGTGACAAATCCTCTCGGCAGTTATCCCTGGCTCTCTAGACCGGGGTCGCCATCTCACCATTAAATAGCTCCTCAATTAAAGGTAATTGTAGAATGAATGAACCTGGAACCAGCCCTCAAATCCAGGTAAAAATGCCTGACCTGGCCGGCAATCGAACCCGGGCCCTCTAGGTGAGAGGCAGGCAAGTTCGACCGCGGGGCTGGCTTCAAATATTAATTACCGGTACACGACTTAAAAATCTCAACTTTACATTCAGTTTTATCGGGGAAACTTCTTCAGTTTCCTCTGAAAACTTCTTTCAGTTCAACAACTTTGATCTGCCAAGCCAAATAACAATCGACCACAGGTTGTTTTTAATTCTCTAATCTAATGAAATAAAGCACGTTGGATAAAAAAGCACCCAACATGATGGCGAAATCCCATTTTTTAAAAATCTTCCATTGTAATTTGGTCATCGGTATACTGTTCGTAGTCATTTTATGGAAATCTTATACCACGTAATTTAGGCCTACATTGACTTTTAAAGGTTATGTTGAACTCGAGAATATGGTTTCGAATGATGTATCGATTCTCAATTTCTGGAATGCATTATATTCAATTCTGCCTGTCACTAATCACAATCAAATTGGAAAGAGGAAAAAATAGCATCACAACTTGCGAAATTACGGTTATTCGCGACCTGGAAAGCACGCTCGCTGTAAAAGTCGGTACGAGTGCGAAATGATACAAAGTTTCTAAATGTAACGTGCGCAAATAAAATGAGATTTTAACACACAAACACGACATTCCCCGTCTTATCATAGGACCAAAACAGTAATAGGCAATCCCAAAACCTCCCATGGCTTTATGTATGTAAGGTGCAACATCTGTTCTGGCCTCGATAACATAATCGTATACTGCACGATAATATTAAAATACTAAATTTGTGTTAAGAAAGAGCAGTTTCGATTCCTGCCTGAAAGTTCAGTGACTATACAGTGCTCTGAGGGAAGTGCCGAAAACCTGTTCGGCGATACACTCGAAAAAATAACAAAATAAACATGTAACCCTGGACAATATTGTAGACGTTTTGCAAGTACGAACATATGAAGAAACTCATTCCGTCTTCAAGTAGAGCTGTCGAAATGCGCTATGTCTCCTTCCAATAGTTGTGGACACTATGACTTCGATTCTCTAAAACAATACCACCAGAATGCACCGATCGCTTTTCTGGTATAGTACTTTCTCAAATTACCGCAATGACGGGACGTTAACACCAAAATCCGTAAGTATGCCTTAGCCGTCCTTTCGTGAGATACAGTTACTTGAAAAACGCGTGATTGAGGTTTTAGCGTTGATGGGACTGCAATTTCTGGACGGTTGATACGGGAAATAGTTTCTTTGAGGAACGGAAAATGCAGGATTTTTCCAACATGATTTAATTAGGATGCTTGTGGGACCACGTAATTTGAAAGGGTAATACGGGAAAACGTAGTTTCCGGGAACGTATAATCGAGGTTCTACTGTAGTAGAAATTCAATAGCATTGTTATTACCGTTTTTCTTGTAAATCCGTAAACATATACATATATGCAGTGTGTTCATACAAAGGTGAATTTAAAAATAGTGTTCCTTTCATTATTATGATGACATTCTTCAAGTTTTCAGAAATGCATCAATAGTTTCTACGTACGTTCTGGTTCATAGGTCGTTCAGAAATTGCGCACAGTGTGGTAAATACGGAAGGAAGGGCAAGCACAAAGGGCCACGTCGCATTCCTCCCAGTAGTAGACAGTTTCGTCACCTCTGGTTTGACAGGCGCACAACATGTTTTCTTGAGTGATACCTACATCTGGTTGGCGGATTCTCAGATAATTCAACGTCTTTCCTAACCAAGCCATTATCACTCGGATGCAGACCAATTTACAAAAAGTTATCAGAACATGGACGATGGAGTTCGCCGAACAACTATCGTAGTAACGACAACAACTTTCAAATTTAGTTATTTCAATGTACATATACACAAATTATTTACGAAGAATTTGGCGCGAACCGTACGAGGTAACATGAGACACCTGTTGGACTGCCGCCTAGGCGCGAACTACCCGACTGGCATGAGACTGGATAAAAATGAATATGTCAGCAACAGTCACATCTAATATGAATGGAATTTATTTAAAATTACGATAGTAAATGGCAGAAGTGATTAAGAATAGTCAGGCGCCTATAGGTGGCTAACTCTATGCAAGAACACATTTAGAAGTACAAGAACTCCTAAAGGCGTCAAACTCAATACTCGTGCAACAGCTGTTGACGCAAGGGCTTAAGATATACAGCCAGTTCGTCATCGTCAACAAAATCGCTTCTCCCGCTAGTCACCATTTTACTCGCACGGCATTTAGATCATACGTCCTAGGTGAATACTGATTTCAGAAATTCACTGCATGAAAGTGAATGAATTTACACACGATCTACCGGCGTAGTAAAAAACTAGACCTTTCTCTATGGACTCGACACATAAGATGTTGCCATCTGACGGCCAAAGCTGTAGCAACTCGTATAGAAGAGCACGCTAACCAAACGATACGAGGGGCGTTTAAAAAGTCCTTGAAAAATAAACTACTTGCGTGTTTGGGGTAAACCTTTTTTAGTTTTCGACATAGTCTCCCTTTAGGCTTATACACTTTGTCCCACGATGTTCTAGTTTGTTGATCCCTTCCGAATAATAGGACTTGTCCAAGTCTGCGAAATATCCATTAGTGTTTGCAATCACATCCTCGTTTGAATAAAATCTTTGTCCTACCAGTCATTTCTTCAAATTGGGGAACAAATAGTCCGAGGTAGGCAAGTCTGGAGAATAGGCGGGGGGGTGTGTGTGAAACGAGTTGGAATCCTATTTCCATTAATTTTGCGACCACAACTGCTGAGGTGTGTGCTGGTGTGTTGTCGTGATGGAAAAGGACTTTCTTGTGGGCAAATCGCGGGAGTTTTTCTTGCAGCTCGGTTTTCAAACCGTCCAATAATGATGAATAATATCCACCTGTAATAGTCTTACCCTTTTCCAGATAGTCGATGAGGATTATCCCTTGCGAATCCCAAGAGTCGCCATAACCTTTCCGTCCGAAGGAATGGTCTTCGCCTTTTTTTGGTGCAGATTCCCCCTTGGTTACCCGTTGTTTAGATTGTTGTTTGGTCTCAGGAGTATAGTAATGTATCCAGGTTTCATCCACAGTGACGAAACGACGCTTAAAATCCTCCGAATTCTTCTGGAACAGCTGCAAACCTTCCTTGCAACACTTCACACGATTTCGTTTTTGGTCAAGCGTGAGCAATCGCAGCACCTATCTTGCGGATAGCTTTATCATGTCCAAATGTTTATGCAAAATATTATGTACCTGTTCAGTCGAGATGCCCACAGCACTAGCAATCTCGCGCACCTTAACTCGTCTGTCATCCATCACCATATTATGGATTTGATCAATGATTTCTGAATTCGTAACCTCCACAGGCCGCCCAGAACGTTCAGTCACTTGTGCCCATATGGCCAGTCCGAGAATTTTGAAACCACTTATAAACTGTTCTATTTGAAGATGCAGGGTCACCGTAATGTTTATCAAGCTTCTCTTTAGTCTCCTGAGGCATTTTGCCTTTCATAAAGTAATGTTTAATCACCACACGAAATTCTTTTTCGTCCATTTCTTGAAACTCACTAGACTTCCTTGATTCACACGAATGCCAAACACAAAGAAATAGACCAATATGGATGAAACTTGGTGTGCGTTCAAGAGATTTTACTAACTAAACAAGACCTCGATACGCACGGTGGTGCCATCTCTCTGACTTTGCACGAACATTTCAAACCACCTTCGTATATAGTGGTTGGCACTTTACTCGTATATACGGAACAACGTTGTCTGGCTCTCTACGGGTTAAGGTTATTGTCTCAGTTCCATTTAGTTCATTCTCTATATAATTCCTATTTGAACAACTGTGCAAAGTTTCATTTAGATCAGACAAATGGTTCTTGTGATATGTTTCTTGTTTGAAAAAAAAAAACGTTTTCATGGAATCGTGTGTAAAGTTGTCGCACACAGTTCTACTCACAGTTCTCCTTAGAAGGCTTCACTGGCATGTGTTATACCCTCTGCCTGGATGTTCTTGGATTGTTCTTCCAGTCTGAGTCTTCGCCTAGTCGTTCTAGCTTCCAAAGTTGAGTTTTTTAAACTTTCTTTTCCAGCTGAATCTACACGTACCTTGTCAAACTTGCTCATAGCTTCCACAGTATTCTTCCCAACTTTGATTCCCAATGCCCTCAGTACTTGTAGACTACTGCTAGCTCCATCATTAAAACTGGCCACTGCACTGTAGGTTGCTATTTGAACAATTTTATTACCATTGCATGATGTCTTGGGACAAATGAACCAAACTTTACAGTTGAATGACTCATTTGCATTTTAGTTTCTCCCTTTTAGACGTCTTCTCAGTAACTGTTTTGCTAAGATCTTTAAAAGCGGGCTTTATGGTGTCCATTACAGGTTTGGGCATTGGATGTGGGTGCTTGTAAGAACTGTCCCCTCTGATTCAGCTCGTCGATAGCCACACCAAGATTCTGAGTCCTTGGGACAAAAGTGAGTGGGATTCAGGACAGTTTAACCTTTGTGGTACCAAATTGCCTACATTGCAGCCCTCATGTCGCTCAGTCTTTATTTGCCCTGATTTCATTGCCATAATAAACTTGGAGTTTGTCTCTTATGGTTATCTACCCATGCCACGTCTACTCTTCACACAACTTTTTTCCGGTCGGCCACTTGAGATTTCTAAGTCTAGTCTCCATCCTCTTCTAGACATGACCTACACATTCCACTTTTGTTATTTCTACTTCTGGACCATATGGCTTAGAATCATGTACCATTTTAAAGCCTTTAGTATCTCAATCACCAACATACTCGTATTTGAAGCCATGCTTTTCAACTGAGCGTTTGAAAATGTCTACCATACTATTACACTCCATGCTAGCTGCAGTGCCCTTATGATTTGCTGTACAGTGAGGAAGGTGTTCTTCAGGAACATCCCTGGTAGCAGAGAGAATTCTGTTACAGATCAGGCCATAAGTAGGTTGCTTTATAGTTGGTGGGAGATCCATAAGACCACAAAAAATTTTCCAACCCCCTTAGACCAAGACCTAAAATCTGCATAGCATACACTATTGTTTATTTCAGCGACTCTGTTATAATTTGAAGGACAGTTTTTTAAATAATGTTTGAAGTCACAATTCTCACAGGATAAACAAAATGTACTGGCCAACCCAAATATATTACTTTCGGTTAAATTCACATTTCCATGGCACATTTTGAAACACTGGCTGATGCACTAGGCCTACTGGCTACATCAATAACATTGCCATTATCACCTCTCTCTTCATTAGAAAAGGGATTTCCAGCAAATCTCTTTTCAGTCTTGCAACATTCCCTTTCTGAGGTGTTATGATCACAATTCACAACACAATGTAATAAATGCACGTGGAAAGTTTCTAAACAAACTGTTCCACACTCAAAGACAACCCACTAAACCAAGGATACAGGCATGGCCTACGTGCCAATACCACCCATGCAGCCAGTGCTATAAGAAATTGACGAAAAGAGAAACCACTCAATCGTCTGGCGCTGTACATTTGCATCCATTGCTACGTAGCCACGCCCATCCCAATGTGCAAGCTGTTACTGAAATGCAAATATCTCTAAAACTATGAGGAATTTTTACATAAAACTTCGTATCTATGTTTAGAATGCCTCGAACATTCGTCCAAGATTTATTTTAAAAAGACATTTTTAGTACAGTATAGGCTCCGTGCGGTGATGGGAGAACTGCGCCGCAGCGCTGCGAGTGGCGAACTTTGTAAGATAATGCGTCTCATTGCGCACATATCTGCTGTCATCTCACCACGTGCTGCCATGGCCGACTAAATAAGTGGGATTTCAGTGTGTTTTATGCAACAAAAATTGGCCACATTATCCAAACTTGCAGAAAGTGGTCGTGTAATAAATTTACGAGAAAAACAGAGCAATAACTTCAAATGTGATTAGAAAGAAAGATTCGTTCACTAGATATGCTACCATTTCACGTTAGAGGCAACGTAGTAATTTATGTATTAGTAGTGGTGATAACGAGATTAGTATTCATATACACATTCAACAAAGCTTTCTTCAGAAAAATATCCTTGGTCTATTTCTAATACGATATCATGCTAGAGTAGGTTAATGCTGCTAGGGAGGCGATTAATTTTAAATTGTAATTTTAATTAATTTTAAACATAACCATGTTTTCTTAGGGAGGTCGTTATTATTTCATGTCGTATTGTTTCTGTGAAATGTAAGCATATTTCAGCTGTTGTTTATGCAGTTTGCTGAGAACATGTCACCTCGCGTACTGATCGACCGTGTGAATGGTCTTAACCTTGCAGCTCAAACGTAGGGAAAGAGAACTACAATAAGGGGAAGAGAGGGGATGAAATTTTTCTGATAAAAAGTCTCAGGCTTGATGTTGCACCTATTGAAATTCCTGATATTGAAACCGTAAGTACACTATCAAAAATTATGCACGAGAAGAAAAGTTCAGAAATCCCCGCATATATCATGCACTGTAAATGTTCACTTATTTTTATGTCAAAAAGTTCAAGTTATATGCGAGCAAATACAGTATTTGTAACAACCACATTCTATACATAAATTTCAAAGCTTGGTCCTATGTATTGGCAACAGCTTTTATAACCTATGAACTTATCCAATCACTGTTCTTGAAACAGTGGGCCTGAAAGACCAGAACAGGTAATGGGCAAATTATATTCTACAGGAAAGGATATACACCTGAACCTTTCGATTCAGTAATAGAAGGAAACTGTTCCAAAGAGTGCTTAAGAAAAACATTCTTCACCATAGTTACATCAAACCTTGAATGACCACACAATTCCTTATTGTTAACCAATAAGGTAAATTAAACACTTACACTAAAAGTAGCATTGTCTCTAGGCCATTACATGAACAATTACTTACAAAAAACTACATTCAGAATTGATTACAATTAAACTTATTCAAGCCACACTGATAAATCTCTTGAAACACCACTACTACAAGCCCAGTAAACAATATCATGATGAAACTCAAAAGGAAAAAAAGTCTAGATTTGAGCATCATGAGGAGGTATTGACTAGAATGTGTAAGGAAAAATAACTGTTTAGAGCTGTTAAGATAAAGAAACTCTCCTACTTGGGTCAAATACCCAGAAATTTGCACACTCCTGCAAATAATTATACAAGGGAAGATCAGGAAGAAGAGCGGTCCTGGGAGACCTCGCGTGTATTGGCTGGAGAACCTGCAGTATTAGTTTCGACAGAGGACCATTTCGCTATTCCACACAGCCAAGAATAAAACTACAATCGCCAATGTCTGATGGCTGATATGGTACTACATTATTTTACAATTATGTTTATCATTCATTTCCCTCATTGGGATGTTTGACACCGTTCTCTCTTCCTCTTCCAACCACCAATATTCCTTCTTAACTGTGTGTTTCATCAAGGTTTCTTCTAGTAACACTATTCTTGAATGTTTACAGCCACCTTAATCTTGGTCTCTTATCATCAGCTTCAGCATACTTCCCTCCTTTATCGTTTTAATTTGTCCAAACCATATAAAATTCATCTCTCTCTATTCTGTCATCAAGCTTTTCCTTCTGATGTCCTCAGTTTTCGAAATTTGTCCTTTCTTGCCTATCATCTTAAATTAATTTTACTGGCCTGGATTTTATTCTGTGCTGGCTCTGCAGTGTAGGAGTAGCGTGCCTGCCTCTTACCCGGAGGCCCCGGGTTCGATTCCCGGCCAGGTCAGGGATTTTTACCTGCATCTTGAGAGCTGGTTCGAGGTCCACTCAGCGTACATGATTACAACTGAGGAGCTATCTGACGGTGAGATAGCAGCATCGGTCTAGGAGGCCATGATTAACAGCCGAGAGGATCTGTCGTGCTGACTACACGACACCTCGTAATCTGTAGGCCTTCGGGCTGAGCAGTTGTCGCTTGGTAGGCGATGGCTCTTTGGGGCTTTTGGTTTTGGATTTTATTCTGTCTGTGTCAGTGTCCAGGTAGTACATTTTATACAACTCTTTACGCTTGATTGGTACTTACTCCACACCAGGTTTCTCACATGGGTAGAATTCATTTTGCTGTTGAATACCATCACCATTTGGGCTGTTGACATCCTTCGAAGCTTCTGTGCGTTTCGAAGCATGGATGAATGCTTCACAGCAAACTTTCTTCAAGGCTTTGAATCGTGGTAAGACACATTACTGTTGTGGATTCTAAGAGTTCATAAGTCCTTTCTGTTGGCTGAACTGTGTGTTTACTATGAAGTGCTTTCGCACAAGTGGTCTTGCAAACCGCATACCCTGCTCAGTGTGGCGTTTAAGAGTAGCTGTTTTAAACACAGTTATTCAGAGAGTGCTTTACAACTGGAGGTTTTTCTACGCAAGTAAATAATCCAAAACTGAAAGATGCTTTTATCTATTTTTCATTAACATAATTACATACCTGCCAACTTTCCCGATTTGGGTGAGAGACTCCCGATTTTCGGCAGTTTTCCCGTCTCCCGATTTTTGTTTATTTTTTTGTGAACTTCAGAAAATTTGTTTTCAAATCCCGCCATTTCAGGTTTATACGCCAGTCGCCGGAAGCCCATCGTTCATTGGTCGCTTTCGAATGAAATATTGGTGTTAATACGAGAAGTGCGTGCAAATGTGCATTGACAGCTGTATGTCGTGATGCGTATATAGATTGTCAATCTCTCGTTCTTGCGTGCTATGTACGTGTTCGCATAAGACTACAAGGAACTAATCTCATTTTTGTTTCGTATTGAAGATAACAATAATTAAGATTCTATTATAATAAAATTTATTGTAGCCACCTATTCAATACAATTCACTGTTTGTGGTGATTAAATTCTAAGTGATTTGTATACACTACATAGGTACATGTTTTGCCCTGTTTTTGGGCATCTTCAGCCTGTTGTCAGTCTTAAGGTCTTAAGACGAGAATTTTATTCTAATAGAATCTTAATTACACAAGTCTAGTCGATTCTAGACTAGTCGCTAGATTTGCAGTCTTGTTTATTAATACAGTGACAGAATATCAAAGATAGCAATTAGTGACTCTTCTAGAGATTTTAGGAGCCATTTGGAGGCAATTCTGGTGAATTTTAATTTATTCATAAAAATAGCATTACGCTTCACATAATCGCGCAGGCACATGATGCAATATATTAATCAATGCATTTGCTAAGTAATGGCATCCAAGTGCATGACTGATTCACATGTGTGGAGCATGAGTTCATACTATTTTCGGAAGGCTTATCGCAGACCAATCATCTCGCTCACATACTGTACTTCCTGCCAGAGAAAGGAGATATGTAATTTTTAGCCTTATAGCCTCATATAGCAACAGTCCGGTTTTGAGACAAGGGGTGGTGTGAATAAAAATGGGCACGCACTCATTACTCGCAAATTTAGAGCAGGCATTCGCGATGAGGTGAATAAAAACCGCTGGTCGGTAGCAGTCACTCACAGGAGACCTGTGACCTTGAGCACACACTCCACTCGCTTGAGTAGCAGAGTGGGTGCTCCAGATTTCTGGTGAATAAAGATAAAGCAAGCACTCTTTCCAGTAAGAGCTTGCTCATGTTTCCTTGGGCTAATTCAGTAGGCGACTCCAAATTACAGTGTCGAATGGCATGGCAGAGGTTATGGTGGTGGTTAATGGGGAAAAAAATTATATAAACTTTGCAGGGAATCATCTCCACTTGATTACAGAGTTGTATAGGTCCAGTAAGGAGCATGCTGAAGAGCCTCCATGGCTCAGGCGGCCTTTCACTTTTGGGTTCCCTGTTTCAAATCTCGGTCACTCCATGTGCGATTTGTGCTGGACAAAGCGGAGGCGGGACAGGTTTTTCTCCGGTTACTCTGGTTTTTCCTGTAACCTTTCATTCCAGCCACACACACCAATATTTCACCTGGCAGTCATTAATCATTGCTCCAAAGGAGTGCGACAGGCTTCGACAGCCGGCACGATTCCTATCCTCGCCGGTAGATAGGGGCTTCATTAATTTCATTCGTGACCCGGTCAGATGACTGGAAACGGATTGTGGATTTTCAAGGAATATGCTGAATGGTTAGCTGAGCATTTCCTTGTGCACTCCAGAGAAACGAGGTGGTGCACTAACAAATGAAGAAATCCTGTTCGTTGACCCTGGGTTTCAGAGTGGAGTTGGTGAAGACATCTCGGAGTACTGTGTCAGAAGCGTTTTCGCAGGTTTTGACATAAACAGAAATGAAAGATAATTAGATAAAATTCCAAGAAATGTTGCTCAGATGCAGGAAGCATAGGCTAAGTGGCAAGAACATTTTAGTTTCTCGTAGGAACTGTTGTACTTGTGTAGAAATTAAGAAGCCACATGTTCATGGGAATAACTACATTTACAGAAAAGGCGTCCCTAGCATTAATGTACAGGGCACTTGCATTGGAAAGGAAGAATTCAACCAGTGTAGATGTATCACGGCCTGACTGTCCATGACCCCCGAATTTGGAGGAACTCCGATGTTTGCAGAGTTATGACGCCTCTGTTGGAAGTCAAAGGGATGGCAATTTCTGCAGATCTTACAACTTGCTTTATGTCGCGCCGATACAGATCTTATGGCAACGATGGGATAGGAATGGCGTAGGAGTAGGAAGGAAGCGGCCGAGGCCTTAATTAAGGTGCAACCCCAGCATTTACCTAGTGTGCAAATGGGAAACTACACGGAGAACCATCTTCAGGGCTGCCGACAGTGGGGATCGAACCCACTATCTCCTGGATGCAGGTTCACTGCTGCGCGCCCATAACCGCACGGCCAACTCGTCCGGTCCCGCAGATGGCTCCTTGAAAATTACATTCAATTGTCATATTTTCATCATAATTCACTTTTGTTATTTACGTTATATATGTATTATGTACGTTATATATTTATTAATGTTGTAATGTTCAGGCTATGATTTCCTGCCTTTCAGACGGCCAATGGTAGGGTTATTCTCCCCCTGCATCAGATTCATCAACTTATCTCATTATTTTAACAATATGCATTTGTTTGGAAAATTCTAAATTCCCATGGAGGGAATTAGATATTTTTCACCAATAGAACATGTCAAAACAGATCAGATGTAAGACTTCTCAGGCGTTTCGTCTTAGGCCTGACATTAGACTCATCAGAGTGGGATGTGTCAGACCCTACCCACTGACGCTGAGGTGTATGCAGGTGAACTCATCAGAAGCCCTTATAAGAGGCACAGTCTGTTCACTTCATTGTGCACAGCGTGAGGAAGGCGTTTATTCTCCACTATTTCAACTCCATGCGCTGATGGACGGAACTAGGGCTTCTCACAGGCTGAACACAATTTGTTTCAATCCGCCCCCTACCACCCCTCTCTGCAGTGTCTTTGATCATAACTTTTTTGGCTCGTGCTAGTCTGTATTTCTGTACATGACCAAGAACTGTCTTAAAACTCAAAATGGGCTCCGTTATCTCACACGAAATATAAGTTTCATAGATATCGGTATAGAAGTGTCGGTAATGGTTGTTGAGTGGTAATTGTGATTGTAGGTTTCCAATATGAAATTGGCAATTTTTTCTCTGTATTGTTTGTTGTCTGTATCCATGTGAATCAGCTTACGCTTCTGAGCCTATATACAAATGATCAGTTCTTCTTGCTTCTTTTATTTGCACTGTTATCTCCATTTCTTGGTGGGACCAGGACTCTGTTAATTATGAGAGGTTAATGGTATATTCTTTTTTTTTTTTGAAACTGTAATCCTTGCATGAAGTAATGAACACTTGAAATTTAAAAAAAAAAATATTTGTTCTTGTTATAAATGTTATTTGTATACAAAGTTATTTGGAATGGATAATGTATTTTGAGAGAATAGGCTTCGATGTTGCAGTTGGGGCTGGAACGCCTGCTGCAGCTACTACCTATGATTATGGCTATGGACGCACTGCACAGACTGCTTATGACAGCACGAAAACCTACTACCAGCAACCAGCTGCAGCGGCAGCCACTTATTCCACTACCGACACCCATTACCAAGGTAAATATAAGCCTACATCTATTCGGAGGTATGGGAACTGGAAATGAAACTTGCAACAGAACAAAGTCTTGTTCTATTTCATGTTTCTATCTCTATATAATTTCATTTGAAACTTGTTTGTTCCTTTCCAGACATTAAGTTCAAATCCCTTATACGATCCTAATCATTACAGAAAAATGTCACACTATAAAGTAGTAAGTTCTTGTTTCTGTTCCCTCTATTGCAGCATCAAAGCCTGCATTTAGTACTACAAGCACATACGCTGCTACTACTCGACAGGTTACCCCAGCAACTCCTAAGGCAGCTTCCTACAGTACAGCATATACGACTCAAGGAACTCAGGGTGCTAATTATACGTCAGGATACACTGCTGCTGCTGCACAGACTACTAACACCACAAAAGGCAAGTTATTCTAAACTTTTCTGTATAATATTACATTCTGTTTGAAAAATTTTAAATTTGCGACCAGGTAATGCAAAACTTCCTTTCCTTTTTGGCAGCACATAATTATGATATAAACTGCTAAGAGACCAGGAGTAATGAATTAATCACATTACTGTATATGACACACAAATCTATACATCTACACCCATCTTATGCCTAGCCCATTATTCTGTATGTAGGTTATTGGTGATATTACATGGTAATTTTCTTCACATGTGATTTTTAATTACCATACAATCCTGAATACCACCCGCCACTGAATAAGTCCCGCACACCTGAATTGCTAATGACAAAATTTGGAAGGAAAAAATCACATTTACTTACCAATGTTTTAGGTTTGTTCAAATGTGTTGCAAATTTGCCAATTTAAAACACTTTAATAATAACACTAAAAACATACCTGCCAACTTTCCCGATTTTCAACAGTTTTTCCCGCCTCCCGATTATTCTATTACTTCACCAGATTTTTAACTTTTTTTTTTTCAAATCTCACCATTTCAGCTTTTTCATGCCAGTGGTCAGAAGTCCTTCGGTCATTGGCTGCTTTCAAACAAAATATCGACGTTTATTAATGCGAGAAATGTCCGATTTTTATATTGAAACCTGTATATCACGACTCGTATATCGATAGTCGATCTCTCGTTGCGTGATATGTTCGTTTTCGTTCACATCAGTGTAGTTGATTCTAGACTAGTTGCTAGATATGTTTTTTTTAGTAATTTAGTTACAGAATTTCAATGATAACTAGTGACTGTTGTAGGTATTTTAGGAGCCATTTGGAGACAATTCTAATTTTAATTTATCTCAATATAAATAAAATAAGGGTTTTGTCTGTACATTGCTCAGAATTGATAAAGAATGATGTTTCTGTACCGGTCGTGACCACTGTAACAATGGGAAAGGCGAGTTTTAATTTTCCCTAATTTCTACCTGTACTGTGTATATATATATATATATATATATATATACCCTTGTCACGAAAAACGGCTGAAAAGAATTTAATAAAAATTGGTATATGAAGTCGCTACAATCTAGGCCATAAATTTTATTCACGCTGAGTGACATGGTAGTTTAGGGGAAGGCCTAAAATTTAATTCTTAAATATTTGTTATTATTGGCCCTATCAATAAACACTACATAAATTGAGTTATTCCTATCATTTGTCTTATACATTGTTACCGTACTGGCTATGATAACAGATATTCATGAATTTTGATTTTTTGTTAATCCGTATCAACACCGAACCACAAAAAACGGGTGACCAGAATTTAATGAAAATCTGTATGTAAAGTCGGGGAATAAGGAACTACAGTCTACGCTATAAAGAAATTCATCTTGTTCGAAATGGTAGGTTACTGGAAGGTGCCAAAAATTTATTTTTATTACCTATCTTAATGGTTATATCGAAACGCACTACATAATCCAAGTTATAGAGAATACAATTTCCGATTATTTTTCTTATTCAGTTTTAGCGTACTGACTATAATAATATTGGTGGTGATGGTGATTAAATTGTGAAGTTGATTACAAGAATAAGAAAAAATGTCGTGAAGGAACGATCGCTTGAATAATAACTCGAGGGAGTCGTGAAGGAAAGGATGACTCACATTACATTAGATGCTCCAACATCACAGGGTCGAAAAAAAAACTAAATGTGAAGGCCTGCAATATAGAAAGCTCATAAAATTGATCAACAATAATGATACATTGACCATTGTTTGTTGTGCTTTGTGCATTCTGCTACCATTTATCTCCGAGACATGGGAGTACTGTGTATAGAGTATTAACAGCCTGGCTGAATATTCTCTTGCACGATCGTTGATTGGCAGGAAGTAGCTGGGGAGTTAGATCTCCCTCTTCTTTAGCATGCCATTCCTCTGGTTCATACATTTTCTGATATTATTGGCACGTAACACACTAGTTCATCATAGTATTCCAGCTATTTGATACCTACACTGAGGCAGTGATTGGAATGGGCAGTGTGCACACTTAAACAGAATAATTACACTGGTGTGTTCGGGGTTGTCTGCAGCCTGGTCATTCTAGCTCTGGAACTTAGAACTGTTAGTTCGACGCCTGTAGTACATTTTTTTTTTTAATGTCAAAAACCTCATTTTTAGTCTTATTGAATCCAGAGGCTTTGTCCATATATGCTATTGTTACGATGAGATGGAAGGATGCCATCCAATGCAGCATTATGGAAAGAAACTTGGACCTGGGACACAGTGTTGGAGGAGGAGTGGTGGAAAGACAGAAGAAAGTGGAGAGGAACCATGTTTTCCCCTACTCGGCTACAGCTGGATAAAGGGAAATGATGAGGATTATTGAATCCAGATTACATTCAGGAGTGAGGGTAATTGTTTCCACCTATTCAATACTACAACAGTGTGACGTTATTAATACATCACATATTTATTAGATTTCAACATTGGGACCGGTTTCGGCATTTGTTTGCTATCATCAGCCAAAGGAAAATTGTTACAAGGCTTTATACACATCAATATTAACATAAATTTAAAATACATGTACATACAAATTGAACCATAGTCTTAAATTATTTTGTAATTTGGTGTGCACCATACAGCTTTTTAATTGAAATTACTAGCGTATTTCTTATGCGATATAATTTCTTAACTGTGTACAATCTTTTGGATATGAATACAGTAGAACCTCGATAATTCGAAATCGGTTAATTCAACATTTTACCTAATTCGAAGAAGGTCTCGTTCCCGGAAACATGAGATACAGTTTTGCATGTTACTTAAATTGTTTAATTTGAAGTACGGATAATTCGTAATTCGAAGTACAATGTCGGCCCCATTACCGAAATTTAGACTTTTAATTCGAAACTGCCTTTACATTTCAAAACAGTATGTTGAGTAATTTCAACTCGAAATTTATCTGCGTCATAACAGAACGCGTGTTCCAGAACGAGGAGTGGTACCGTAGCTTTCCGCGTTACACTCACTTCGGTGGATCTACAGTGCGCTTCAGGATTGTAGATTACAAGGTGACGCATGATCAGTGCGACAAATCCTCTTGGCCGATATTCCTGGCTCTCTACACCGGGGTCGCCAACTCATTAGATAGCTCCTCAATTGAAGGTAATCACGTAGGCTGAGTGGACGTGGATCCAGCCCTTATATCCAGGTAAAATTGCCTGACCTGGTCAGAATCAAACCCAGGCCGTCTGGATGAGAGGCAGGCATGTTAGAGCGCGAATCCGCATTAATTACCAGTACTAGAGATCAAAATCTCGATACTTATATTAAATTTTACAGGCGAATCTTCGTCGGTTTGCCGTGAAAACTTTTCAGTTCAGCGACGTTGATTAGCCACTCTCTTCGAAAAATCTAATTTTGCCAAGCCAAACGACAGTCGACCACAAGTGTTTTGATTTTCTCATCTAATAAAGTACATTAGATACAAAAGCGCCGAACATGGGGACCAAGTCCCTTTTCTTAATCTTCTATTGTAATTTTGTCTCCGGTATACTCTTCATGGTCAGTTTCTGGAAAACTTGTACCGCGTAAATTAGGCCTACATCAACTTTTAAAGGTTATGTTGAACACTAAAACATGGTTTCGAATGTAAGTATCAATTCTCAAAAGTTCTCGAGTGCATTACAGCAAAACCTCGTTAATTCGAAGCTGTTGGGACTCAAAAATCGGACTTTGAATTACGTGATTTCGAATTAACCGCCAATTCGCAATTGAGAAGTACGAACGCTTGCTGCGTTACAAAATATTCTAAGGCCCGTTACTGCATGCAGTTAACCGTGATTCGGTTTATTCAAAGTATTAAACTTCATGGTTAGGTTCCATATTGGGTTAAGACTATACTTAAAATAAATACAAATTTTTTAATGTTCCACCTTCACAGTTTATACCGTTCAAATGCCATGAAAATATTTCCGAAATGTATCTAACAAGGTGCATTTCCAATGTTCAAATAATGCACTTGGATAAGTCGACAAACATAACCTCATGCAACGAAAGGAAAAAACCACACAATTCAAAGTGAGGATATATTATGCTGGTTCCCCTGTGCAATAGCATAATTTTTTTGGATTTCTGTACTGTTAGCATTTTTAGATGCTTTGTACTGGCATGGAAAGTGTCAGACACCCTTAAAACATTGTGGCTTATCGAACTTTCCTATGACGTGGGGATAAAGTTTGTAGTTTCCGTGTGCACTGCAACACACTACAATGACCCCCATTCCCCACCCTTGTACGATTTACCGACTGACACTTTCTCCTTTTAAACCATCAGACCGTTTGGGCTCGCATTAAAATAAGCAAGGCAGTTTCATCAGCAATGACAATATTGTTCGGTGTCTACGAATTTATTATATGAGCCAAGTTTTTTTGTCAACTGTTGGCATCGCCAGTGTTCGCGGATTCTGTTTTTCTGCATACTGCCTGTTGCGTGATATTACGGCGTTCCTTAAAAGGTTGAATACGAAAGAATTCAGATTTCATTCTACTTAGCTATCATGAAGCGCACTGTAGACCCACCGAAGTGAGTGTAAGTGCGGAAAGCTACCCCTCCACGTTCCGGAACACTCATTCTATTATGACGCGGATAAAGTTTGAGTTGAAATTACTCTGTAACATACTATTGTTTTAGAATGTAAAGGCAGTTTCGAATTAAGTCTGAACTTCGGTAATGGGGCCGACATTGTACTTCGAATTACGAATTATCCGTATTTCGAATTAAACAATTTAAATAACATGCAAAACTGTATCTCATGTTTCCGGGAACGAGAGCTTCTTTGAATTAGGCGGGATTTTGAATTAACCGATTTCGAATGAGGTTCTACTGTATATTCACTTCTGCCCGTCACTAATCCAATCATATTGGAAAGAGAGGAAAAATCGTCAACACTTTAGAAATTACGTTTATTCGTGACCTTGAGGTCATCTGGAAATCTCGCTTGCTGCACATGTCAGTAGGTACGAGTTGGAAGTGATACAAACCATTTAAATCTAACGTGCGCAAATAAAACAACTGCATGAAAACTTAAAATTCCCAATCTTACATTAGGACCAAAACTGCAATATGCACCTTCCATGGCTTTCTTTTTTTAATGCAAGGTGCAACATCTGTTCTGGTCTCGATAACATAATCTTGTACGATAAATATAAAAAAATACTCAATTTGTGTTAAGAAGGAGCAGTTTCGATTCCTGCCAGAAAGCCCAGTTACTCTTCAGTGCTCTGAGGAAAGTGCCGAAAACCTGTTCGGCAGTACGATCGAAAAAAGTAAAAACATAAACATCTAACCCTGGACATAATGTGGACGTTTTATAAGTGCGAACATTTGACGAAACTCGTTCTGTCTTCAAGCAGAGCTGTCGAAATGCGCCATGTCTCGTTACAATTGTGGCCACACTTTGCTTCATGATTTCAGAGATCCTCTGAACAATACCACCCGAATGCGATGGTGAGATGGTCCCTTATGCAAGTTCACCGCCGATCGCTTTTCCAGTACGGGCGTTAACGCCAAGATCCATAAGTATGCCATAGCCGTCCTTTCGTGAGATACAGATTATTGAAAAAAGATAAGATCGAGGATTTAGCATTGATGGGACTGAAACGTGATTTAATTACGATGCTCGTGGGACCCCGTAATATGAACGCATATTCCTGAAAAACGTAGTTTCCGGGAGCGGATAATTGAAGTTCCACAGTTTTAAAATTGTTTACTTCAACCTGTAATTCTAACAAGCTAACTGCTTGTGGCATGTTATTTAAGCCCATATTGTGAAAACGTTCTTCCGCCTTGTTTTAAACTTTAATGTTTCTTTACACCATTCTGTCATGAGTCCGTGGGTATCGCTGAGACATTTCGACAGTGCCGCGCCTTCGAATGTCATTAGAGGTAGTCGGATTTTGAAGGGCGGAAAAAAGTCCATTCGACACTCCATGTCGTACGATGTTGGCATGTAAAAGATCTCTGGTGACACATTTGGTGTTTACCCGACAAAATTAATTAAATCTCAGCCATAGACGCCCAAGAGAGTTTTGGTTTACTCGGTCTGCCATCTAGTGGGGGCCTAGAGTAAAACGGAACGTTGAAATTGACGAGCAGACAGCCAGATTGCGTCAAATTGAAATGTCTGCACACGGTAGCTGAGGCCATACGATTATTATTATTATTATTATTATTATTATTATTATTAGTGCACGTTACGGGTAATTGATATGGAAGATGATTGATTGATCGTATTCGATATTCTGCAGTGTATAAATAACAGAAAGAAAATGTATGCCTTATCACTTGGTGTTCAGTGGTGATCTAAAATGAAAGCTCTTGTAACAGAAGGATATTACAGTGAAACCTTGTTAGTGCATTCCTCATTTACACGTTTTCCCACTTAGCACATTGTAAATTCGAAGTCCCCGATTCTCATCGTATTTAAATTTTGTTTTATGACCGCTTAGGATCACTTTAGTTAGTCTATCGTTTAGGTCTTTTTGAAGAGATTGTTCGGGCTTTACGGTCCTCCCAGTACTTCTTCAGACGCTCCGATCTTCGTGCTCTTTCTTCGATTGAAAATATGAGTTTTGTTGGTTTGTTTCGCATAAGCATAAAGCAGAGTTTTGTATTCAATTTTATCTTATTTCAGTGGCTTGGTTCTAAAAGGGCCAATGTCAAGAAACCTGTTTTTGAACTATGAGCATTTGAAGTTTTGCTTATTGTTTTCCGACTATCTGTTTCAACAAATAACTTTATACTTTCTTTGTGGAAGTCACTTGATTAAACGCTAATTTTTTCTATCGTATTCTTAAAAAATTGCCAGGTCTCTAATCTTTATTGGTAATCTAACATTATTGACAAGGGCTTATTTAATAAAACGTTCACTGTTCGTTTAGTACTTAACAGAGACATTGACCCTTTTAACATGTTGCAAGACAGGATAAAACATGTTTGTATCAGTTAATATCTCAATTTCGATAAAACATGACATTGGCCCTTTTAGAACCAAGCCACAGATTTGTGGTGTCTTCTGTTGTGAGGCCTATTTCTTTCAGATCCTCTCTAACTTCTCTGATCTGTTTACATCCTGTTGTATTTTTTGAGATGAGATTGTGTTATACTAGTTGTTTCAGAAGTCTTGAATCCTGCATCCTCAGGATGTTGAAAGAATCCCAGTCTCCTCAACAGCATAGTATATGTAATGGGTTCTAGGTCTTTGTTCATGACTTTATGTATTATTCGCCACTGTCCATCTTTCTGATTTTTTTGTTGATGCAGGTCCTTCCAATCCTTTAATAATTTTTTGAAGTCTGATTGTTTATTCAAGTGAAAAAGTGTTTCTGTTCTGCTGTAGGGTTTTATTGATGCATTTCTTCTTCTAGATATCCCATGTTAAATTTTGTGCTTTAGCTAATCTATTTGTTCTTGTTTGGATGGAGATTTTTTGTTTAGGTTATTTTATTACTACTAGATATTTAAATTGAGTTACTATTTTGATTTTATTACCATTTATGGTAACTTCTTTTTAGTTGTGTTGGTTTTTGCCTTTTTTTTTTTTTCAAATGATATTTTGAGGCCAATTTTATTTGCAATGTTTTGAAGTTGTGATATCCAGGTTTTTGCTTTTATGTCAACTGCTAGTAATGCTAATTCGTTGGTGAAACCCAGGCAATTCGTTTTGATTTTTTGGCCAATGTTTATTTTTGGGGGATATTTCCTAAACCATTCCTCATTACCATTTCTAGATCACAAATATTAGTGGTGAAAGCCATAATCCGGTTTTAATTTCAAATGATTCTGATATTTCACCCCTGAACTTTTCATTTGGTGTTAGCGAGTAAATTTTATTTTGTTCATTAATTTGGGGTGTAGTCCAAGGTGTCACAATTTTAAACATTCTCTATGGATGCAATTGTAAGCTTTCTTGAAATCTACAAATGTTATCACCATATCTCTGTTTCTTCTCCTGTTATAGTCCATTATCAACTTACGACTCGTGGATTGATCAGGACAGCTCCTCCAGGGTCTGAAACCTCCTAGGTATTCTCCTAGTTCTTTCTCAAGTTGTAAAGTTATCCTATTAAGGATGATTATTGAGAAGATTGTGTTTGTTATGTCTAGGAGCGAGATTCCCCTCTAGTTATTCGGGTCAGTTTTGTCTTTTTTTTTTGTGCAGTGGGCGAATGAGGACTGTTGTTCAGTGTTCTGGTAGTTCTTTAATCCAGATAGAGACAAGTTGCTGATGGAGGGCAACATTTGCTGATCTTCCTGCATATTACCAGATTTCTGCAAAGGTCTGATCTTCTTTCTCTGCCTAGTTGAGTGTTGAAGTTGCCTATTAATAATTTTACATAGTGTTTGGGGATGTTATTGATATTGTCCAATAGGTCCCAGAATTCGTGTGTTTCCTTATGGTCTTTTGAAGAGTTGTTCTTATCATTAGTAGGAGCATGGGCATCTATTACAGCAGTGATTTTATTAGATGCCTTTAAGGTGAGCGTTCAGTCGTAAAAACTGATTTGAATCAAGTGAGTTTATTATTTTGAGGCTGACCAAAAATCATGGTCCTAATTGTGGGACATTCATCACCTCTTCCTGGGTATACCTTTAATAAAGGCTGTGTACCCTGGAGATTCCAAGGCATTCTGGTCAGTGCTTTCTAATTTTCTGTAATACCATATGAATTTTGTGTTGGTCCGTTATGTCAGTGATCACTTTCAGCTTGCCGGTGTGCATGAGTGAGTTCATATTGTGTGTAGAGAAGTAGGTTATCTGCTTTGGTTTCATTCTTGATTTTGTCTCGTTCGTGTATGTAGTACTGGGGTATTTCCGTGCCTTCGACTCCACAGTATCTTTTAAGTGGCAGACCACCATATCTAAATGCTGCGTTCTTTGAACTCTTGGTTCAGGCGGTGCTGCAGTATTCCTTAGAAGACCTTCCATTTTTTACTGTCAAGGTGTCTCCTGTGTGGGACTAGGTCCTGAATTACAACTCGGGATATGATCCAGAAATATGTTATCCACTCGGATAACTCACTAACAACCTCACGCAACGAAAGTACAATAAGCATGATTCAAAGACGAGAATTTTATGCTGGCTCACATCTGCAAGTGCTTTATTCATTGGATTACTGTATTGTATGTATTTTACATGCCCTGTACTTGCACGGAAGGTGATCTATATAAAAATACCTCGCTTATCACAACACGAATTTTCTTGTATTAACTCTTGGTACGATCACATTTTTCCTAGCGCTGAAAATGTGATCCCTTGAGAAGCAAGCGTGATTTTCAACTCGGATAGGGGGCTGTCGCCACAGTTGCGTGATTACAGTAAAAGTGAGCCTATTTGTGCTTGCATTCCATTTGGAAGTTAGAAGTGTATTTTGTGTCGAGTGGTACAGTGAAGTTTCTTGCACGATATGGTAGCCCATATCTGGATTGGGAACATAACCGTGTGAAATTGACTAGCGTGGTGCATATTGTCTTGTGATAGCCTAGGTATGGATATGGAAAAAGTGAAATTCCTTTCTAATGAAAAGATTGAAATCTCTGTGTACTGGCATGTGCGTCTTTAAGAGAGGATGCAGGTGAAAATACAGTACATGGTCCAAGGAAAATGCCCGTAAGTTCTAAATTTTAAAAGATATGTAGCTGAAATCTTGTACTCTCACTTTAAACACTGTTACTAATAGTTTAAAGTACTTATAATTCATAGTTTCACTAACTACATGTTGAAGTGATTTTTTTAAAATTACCTCTTCAAATTTTTATGGTGCATTGTCTACAGAACTACTGAGTATTTCTTTCTAAAATTTTACCCACAGGTTTAGAAAGCATCGAATTAAGAGCCTGTGCAACAAATTTCTGATCTCTTTTAAATTGAAATAAAAATTAAAAACTAGTATTTCTGGAATAACCTGCATAAAAATGACAATCTTCACAACATAATTTCTAAACTAAACTAAACTAAAGACTACCAAGTTTCATTGTTTTACATGTAATAGTTTCTGAGAAAATGCACCAAATGTGTAAAAAAAAAAAAAAAAAAAAAAAAAAAAGTTGGTTGGTTTTAAGTTTTAATTTGAGATTGCAGTGTAATACCTGGTGCTGAACTTTTCAGTGCTGGCCATACCCATACTCCTCATCTTCTTTTGCACCTACCATTTCCTTTTTCCTTGTTTGTTCTGATGGGTATATATCTTCAAAACATCCACTGTAGAGTCTGCTTTGGCTATCCACACCTCGTTGATGCCTTTGGAATATTTGTAGTAAATGCACCTGGTGTAACCCCAAGGTCTTATAATACATGAATCCTGCCCATATTTCCACTGTTGAATACAAGACAGGCATCATAAGCCCCAATTTTCAGTACATTTGATGAAAGGATGTTTTGGGGCAACGTAACCAGATCAATCAATTGAAACTCTCGTTAGGATTTTGTGTCTTCCCATGTACACATTTCTTCAAAAGGTCTGGATGTGCCAAGAACTGGTAAGTTGGTTTCACAACATCTAAAACAGCTTCTGGCAGGTTATTGTGGTGAAAATTTGACCCATCAACCTGTGCCTTTTTATAGCCATACCATGAAATGTTGCAGAGAAAATGGTGAGGGTTATCATCATTTGACAGCGTAAGTAAAAAGGGCACTAGGGAAGTGTTGCAATACGCAAAACCGGTTCGCTGCACACCCCTGTTATGGTGAGAGATGAAAAGAGGGATGAAAACCGGTCTAGAAGACAGCAAGGCACGATCTTCACACCAGTTGTTACCAAGCAGTGGGATTGAAAGCAAGTTAACACAATGCTGTCCGCTCACGTATCAGTACGTGTTTCCAAGCACGGTGCTGTGCAGCCGATCACGTATGAATACGTGTTGGTGCAGCTCTGTCTTTTGATGCCATATAACGGTTATTGAGGAACTACTTGGAGGTTATCGTTGATGTACCTAAATTGTAGAAAATCTACGCATATTTTAGTACTGGTTTTGCCCGTTTTTGTGCGTAAATGGCATTTGTTTTTGCCTTCGAATATCTCCCGTGTATCCATCAATGCTAGCAAACAAAAATGGCAGCGCCGGTAAACATTGGATTGACTTCTAGTGATATTATACGTGAATTATACGCTGATAACATGTCATGTATCCAGTGATTGTGAGGAGAGTGAAGATGAATTGTATAATGATAATTCTAGTGCTAGTGTCGCGCATTTATGTCGAAGTGATGCGTTGAATGACACGTTTATTGCACCATGCGAGCAATGACCTGTTGCTTCAGATAGCAAAGATGGTCTAGATGTAAGTACTGTTGATAATATTCTCCCTATTTCTGGCAGTGAGTGGTCTAAGCAGGATATTTTACTCCTTTTGGAGTCTTTCTCGGACACGGCTGGCGTTAAAATATCGCCGAGTGTACCTGAAAATATAGGTTATGATGTCAAGTTGTTCATTTGTAATGACTTGTTGGAGTATATGGTGGAGGAATCAAACAGATATCATCAGAATGCACCGAAATATAAAATCTCACCACAGCTATAAAGTGGACAGATATAAGTCTGAATGGACCCAAAATTATTAAATTATGATACCCTGCAACAACTCTATGTCTCTGCCAAAACCTTCCGGCCGCAGGGGCCAGTTATACATCAGATGGGCCGGACAGCAATGTGTTAAGATGTCAGTGTGGTCTAAGGTGAACATTGCACAATTATCTGCTGCAATTTTGCTCGTGGATTAACTGTTGATTAGTGCCTTGAAGAAATGACTCCTGTGCTGGGGGAAGACTGTCCACATCGGACAATAATTTTCCGCTGGTACAAAGTGTTCCGAGAGGGGAAATTTTTGAGTTGAAGACGATCCTCGTTCTGGGCGACCTTCTGAATCAGTGATTGAGGAAAACATTGAAGCTGTGAGGAAAATGTTGCAAGAGAGGCGGTTGACATATCGACAGGTAGAAGAGACCCTCCACATCCCTGCATCAGCTATTCATTCAGTTCTACACGACCATCTCCGTGTTAGAAAGGTTTGTTCCCTTTGGGTGCCCCATTCACTTTCAGAGGAACGAAAGGCACATCGAGTGAAATGGTGCCGAAAAATGCTAAAACAGTTTGAAAATGGGACTTTGCGTAACGTCAATAGCATCGTTACAGGTGACGAAACTTGGCTTTATTATTACGAAGTCCCAACAAAATCCCAGAACAAGGTGTGGCTGTTTGAAGATGAGGGAACTCCTGTGACTGCAAAAGTCAAGGCCAGTGAAGAAAAGGATGATTGCAGTATTCTTCACTAAATGGGGCATCCTTAGTCGGGTTTTGCTAGAAACACAAAGGACAGTTACTGCGGAGTTGTACATTGAGACTTGTCTGCCTCAGGTCATCCAGGCTCTCAAGCAGCTCCGTCCAAGGTCAAGGCTCAACACCTGGCTCTTGCATCACGATAATGCTCCAGCACATTGTGCTAATTTAACAATGGATTTTCTTGCCAGATCAGGGTTAACTGCTTGATCACCCTCCACACAGTCCTGATCATGCGCCATGTGACTTTGCACTCTTCCTAGAAGTGAAGATGAAGCTGAAAGGGCGGCGTTTTGTATCCGACGAGGAGTTTCTGATACCATGGGAGCAAGAGTGTGAAAATGTAACCAAAGAAAAGTTGCAGAGTTGGTTCAGTGACTGGTTTCGGCGTATGGAGAAGTGTAGAGAGTGTGGTGGAAATTATTTTGAAAGTCTAAAGCGATCGCTCACATTGCAAAACTTTCCTAGTGCCCTTTGTATGTGGCCCATACAGCATGCTGTACTTTCTTTACATCCCTAGTGTTATTTCTTATAGCATTCCTGTAGATCAGAAGTTTATGTATTTCTTTGGCAGTTAGTCTGTCTTGACCCTCTATAGGTTTGCCATCTGCAAGTCTTTTCTTACCCATTTCCTTTTTCAATTTTGTCTGCCCTCCATTCTCTTCTGTATGTGCCTTTCACATTCATGTTTTTTATACTGCAGCTTGGGCCATAGGGCTGGCTGTCTAGAACACTTTTAAAGGCACTAGAATCCCCATCCCCAAGATATTCTCTGAACCTTACACCATATTTACTTTCAGAACGGTGAAATATTAGTTTCATGCCTGCTAGCCCCATTCCTTCACTTGATCCTGAATAATTTCTACTGCACTCCATCCTATGTTGTTCCTGCCACTGTTCTTTAATAGGATCTGCCATTTTCTTGTTGAACAAGCAGCACAGTATTTGCTCACAACCTGCAAATCCAAGATCTTCCCTGTCGCAATGCTGATAACTGTTGAAACCCCATGAAGTGATGTCTGACCTCGTTTCATCCATGTTCCATCACAGGAAACTGACAGATCTGTTGCTGGGGATTCTGAATTAGGTTCAGTCTCTCTTTTTTCAGCTATAGCCTCCTCAACTGCAGATACTAAATTTGTCCTAGCTACTTTTTCACAGATGTAAGCAATCTTGTATTACTGTGAACCTGTTGACCGGAGGTGGCATATTCATCAGGCCACAAAATAAATTTGCTCCCTCCAAACACCTATACACCTCATCCCATAACAAAATCTAATATTAGCATCATAACCCCATCTGTTTATTGGTGATGTTTTGAACTTACTGTCTGCTTTGCATTTCTCACAAACTATGTGAAGAGTGCTGACAATCCCAATCCTTTCTGTACAGTCATCAAATAAGATCATAGAATGTGAACCACAATTAGCACATGCACAACTGCTATGAATTGCATCACTACTTTGATGTTTATCACTCTGAGGCCACTACATGTTTCCTTCAAAGTATTGCTTGGTAAAATACCTTCACTGATTTTTATTTTGAAGATGCACTCCTATCTAAAATTTGTGGGACGACTTTCACTATATTTACACGTTGAATCCTATTCCTTTTCACTCAAACTCCACCAGAATGTTTCCCAATTTTTTCATAAGAAAAACCACAACTAGAAAAAATATATTTGGTAGAAGCACTTCTCACAAGCAAGCAATTTTGACCAAACACATGGTATCCATGCTTTGTTTGCATTGTAAGGGAACTGGAAGTGCAGCCATATTGTCCACAGCCTTCTGAACGATATCGAATATTTCCGAGAAATAACGGTCAGAGTAACGAGATTTTTAAATTTATGTCGAGCTATACAGTGACAGGAAAATAGGGGCGTGGCACTATATTTTTCATTTTTATGCACTTAGAACTTGAATACGGAAATGAAACTTCGGAATTGTGAAGTTAAAACCTCGTACTATTTCTAGAGCCAAAGAAAGTCATTTTGTGAAAATTTCACCTACATCCTCCCATAAGCGTGCAGAGGTCGTGAATATTCAACTCGCACCTTTGAGTTTTGACTTGGTCCAATTTTTCAAAATGGCGGCCAAAGTCATTCTGTTGCAGTTGCACATGGCGAAGTACGGGAAAATGTCATTGTAACGAATGCCAGTATAACGAAATGTTCAGGATAGCGAAATTATTTTTAGGCCCTTTTCCCTATTTAATGTGTTAAAATATTTCATTGTAACGAATTTTGAACTTTCAGTATAACAAATTAAGATGTAGCCTTTTTCTTCAAAATATAATTGAAATTCATCCTGTTTTATTCGCCGGGTATTTCGCACATCTCTTTTCAGTTAATACCAGACTGTACTTTCTATACAACACAGGCGAAACTACCTGATTACAAATCGGAGGAAAGTAAGCTAACGCATCGTAATTCTGACAATCATGTTGCCTACCCAATAGCATGTGAAGATTACCTTACACAGTTTTGGTGTACCGGTACCGAGCGTCATTACAGTAAATCCTTGTTAATTCGAAGTAGTTGGGATGCATACATCGGATTTTGAATTAACAGTCAACTCTTATTTCAGAAATGCCAAACCTTGCCGCAATCCAAAATATTCAAAGAACCATTACTGCATGAAATTAACCATGATTCACAGTTTAAACCTGTCGGAATATTATGGAAAAAGCAGTTTCCAAAACTTTTCCAACAAGGTCCATTTACAGTATCTCATCTGCAAGTGTTTTATTCATTGGATTACTTTATTGTATGCATTTTATATGCCCTGTACTTGCACAAAATGTGCCCGACACCGTTAAAACGCCATGGCTTATCAAAGTTTCCTATGATGAGGGAATAAAGTCTCGTTCCTGTGTGCATTGCAACACAGTACAATGACGCCAAACCCTTATACGATTACCCGGCTGGCACTTCTCACCTTTAAAATCCGTTGTGCTTGGCATTAGAAGAAACAATGCAGTTTCATCGGTGTTGATAATATCGTTTGCGGTGTACATATTTCTTATGAGCCATGTTTTTCGCCAATACCAGTGTTTGCTGATTCTTGCTTCTCCGCACACTGCCTGCTGCGTTCCTTAAAACGCTGAACGAAAGATTATTTCACTCAAACATAGCAAATATGAACCACACTGTAGACACACTGGAGTGAAAGTGCGGAAAGGTACGCTGTACAATCTGGAAGACACGTTCTCTCATGACATGGATATATGTTGAATTTGAGTTACTCTGTAAAATACTATTTAAAAAAAATGTAAAGGCAGTTTTGGATTAAATTTGTGTTACATTCAAGTGCAGTGGTTGCTGACTACTGTAAATATTCATGTGTCTGGGAGATTTTGGAAGAAAATCAGGTTTTTTCAAAAAATAAAGTGGAGGAGATAATGTACCGGTACAGGGTAAAATTTGAGATGCTGAAAACTTCTTGCGAATACCTGTATTTTATATCCCATCATGTAAAGAGTGTGCATGTATCCTAATTTTGCTCTCATTTAGTAAATACAGTTTTCAGCTTTATGTGTAAGTTCACATTGAAATAATATAGATTTTTCAACAGGTTTAGCAATAGGGGAGTTCTTAAGAAGTATAACAAATTTCTGAGGTTCCCAAAATTCTGTAATACTTGTTAACCACCAATTCATTGTCTGTGTGACCAATAAGTCTTATAACCCACTGCTTTGAAATAAAAGGCTTCTACTAACATTAGCTGTAGAAAGAGTGTGATCTACAATAATACTTGTTCAATAATACTTAGACATTTTTATTGGCCCCTGTGCATATGTTTTCAGTTTGTTTTCATATTTATACTCTCGTGTTACCTTTTAGTACTTTCCTCTCATCTTGAGAAAAGGCAGATATAGTTTTCACTGTCCTTGCGGATACGACGTAAAATGCCTTCATGGATGAAAAAATGGTTGGTATCTAGTGTTTCCTGTCCCCTTTGGGTAGTTTTTATTAGTATATTTAGTATGTTTTCTCCCTTAACACATTAATTTTTGTTGTCCCCTGCAGAAAAGTCTTAAGGTTTTACTGTATATGTTTAATATATCAGTTTCAAGTGGCATTAAAAAACTTGTTATAGGGTGTTTGCTATTGCAGACCTGCCCTGTGAGGTTTTCTGTTATCTGTATAAAGTATTAGAAATGAGCAGTTTTGGGACACATTTCTGGAAATCGAATAAAATTAGTGATTAAACAGATTGTCAGAAATTCAAATTTATGGCAGATATCCTGTTCAATGTGAATATACAGGTCTAGGTTTTATGGCTGTGGGACTTTCGTATTGTCACAGTGAATGGTATTCCGATATTCAAAATACAATTCATGTGTGTCAAATTGTAGGAACTTGCTTGGGAAGAAATTTAGTCTTCTGAATACAACCTTCCTTACAGTTTATTTTGAAAGTACCGAGCAAGTTGGCCTTGCGGTTAGGTGCGCGCAGCTGTGAGCTTGCATTCGGGAGATGTGGGTTCGAACCCTATTATCGGTAGCCCTGAAGATAGTTTCCGATTTTCACACCAGATAAATACTCGGGCTGTACCCAAGGCCATGGCCACATCCCACTCCTAACCCACCATCGTCATAAGACCTATCTTGTGTCTGAATTGTGTTAAGCCAATTATAAAAAATATATATTTTGGAAGTAAACTTTTTATATAAACACTGTGAATTGACTGGGGGCAGCAATTTGTTTTGAGGATTTGTCGGAGGGGTCTAAACTTAGTGCATCAACTTTCAAACAAGAATACGTTGTAACCCGCAGTCATTGGTAACTGAGGGATTGTAGTTTTGCACTTTCATGCTTGTCTTGCTTGTGGCATATGATAAAGACGAAAGTCTATTTTACTTGGCTATTGGGGATTTGTAAAAAAGGTCAAAATATCAGTGTAGCACTTTTGTGGGTTACAAGATCTCGTGTGCACATTCAATATACACTTTCTAACCCTGTGCATTTCTTGACTGTCCATAGTGCTTGAATTTTATGATTCCCCTGCTGTGCTTAATGCTCTAAAATGCTAGTAACATGCGGTCATCGGAAATGTGTTGGAGGAAATTTTTAAGGGTCTTAAACCACATTGAATTCTGATGACCCAGAGTTCTCAGCGCTTCGTTGGGTTTTCCCTGTGTGTATTTATAAATGTCGTGTTCCGATTAGAAATTGAAGACATGGATGGAAGAAGGGCGTACCTCAAAAAAAAAACACTTTTTAGATAAATGAGGTTAAAGAATTATAACATCAAACACTTTTCTCAGAAATACAGAATTTTGGAATATACTCAACTACATTCCTGATTTTTTCATAATATGTATATCAAATATACTTATAAATTGTGTGGTTTGTTGTCAATTATTATTTTGGAGTTACGCCCTTATTCCATTTTCAAGAAACATTTTCATTAAAAATTGTTATTTACATTGTTGGAAGCTTGTAGGCAAGTTTTACACGTTTGAACATTTGACAGGTCACAGGATGTCATTAGGGGAGTCACTATATTGAGAATTCTCCACTCCTACAGATTCAGCTTCCCAGCAAAATATTTTCAGACCATGCACATGCATCTGTACATACAAAGCTTACTAAATCTTTAACATCTTTTAATTTCCCGGGTTTAATACCTACATGAGGGACTGGCATACAACCCAAATATCTAGACCTTATATCCTTCAATAACTGAAACTTGTTATGAAATGTAATATTAAAAGTCTGGCTTCATGATACAATTCCTTCAGGAGAGTAACATATGACGTACTTTTGAATTGAAAGTCCTTTTGTTTGTGGTGTTGCAAATGACAGGGCTGAGAACGGCAGACCATTCGGATAGTAAGGTTTGGTATCCGAATCATCAGAGATCATTTCACTTGGTATGTATTCACTGTCATCTGCTGAAAAATCAGATGCTTCTCCTCCCGTGACTTCTCCTGCATCAGCCATTTCGCTTCTCATGAGTGATTAGTGCTGGCTTGCCGTAAGTCAGTATTGGAGTGTATTTTAATTCAGGCACGAGCAATATTTGCAAGAACGGTGCAACTCGATATAGCACTTCACACGCCATCTAGTGACACTGAGAAGCCATTTAGGTAGTATATAGAATAGCCTCCAAGGAACGTATGTATGCAATTTACCAAATGACACAACCTGACTTAAGCCCTTCTTCCATCCATGTCTTCAATTAATAATGTTCTCATGATGTCGACTTATTGCGAAATCACATTCAATTTTACGAAGTGTACATTTATTATTCACCTATTCAATACCTACAATACCACGTTTTGTGGTTACATCATAAAAGATTAAAAAGTTGTGACATGTTTCGCCCTTCTTATTGGGCATCATCAGCACTTTAGTTAATCTTAAAACAAACATTTTTTTAAAGGATGATTGCATTATTATGAAAAATTGAGATGAGATATGTTGTGATGTTAAAAAAAATGTTTTTCTTTGAATCAGTAGTTAAGAAATATGACATGGGAATTACGAGCACATGATAAAATTATTGTATATTTTACAATATTACCAATAATTTTTAGACAAGTTTTTAAAATCGGCATGTGTCTGGAACTGAAATGGATCCTTTTCTTTGTAAAAGTCAGTAATATTTGTCGCGGTCGCTGCTAAATAGATCAGAGGATGAATTTTGTTTTAAATTATACGTTCCAACTGTTGAATTTAGGTTAAGAAACAAATGGTGTTTCTTCGTTGAGTTGAATTGATTTAAGATGCACTCTGGCGTAATTGTTGAAATGGAGTATAAGTTGAAGATTTATCTGTATTTGAAAGTTGTGTTGATTTTCACATATAATGTAGTCTTCCAGATGTTGTAAGAATCTCGACGGAATAGAATGTTACATCAATGTTAAATCAAATGCCGTGTGAGTATCTATCTTGTCTTGTTAGCAGCGTTGGTCTGACAGTGTAGAAAACCAGGCTAATATTTAGATTGAAATTTAAGTTATGAACAAATATATATGTACTGATGATTTTGAAACTAAATGCAAGTAGTTATATTCACACCCTTCTTAGTTTGACTTCTATGTTTTTCTCTGAAGGGTGACATTTCTGCTGCTGCATCTATTGGGATTTAAATGCACTTGTCAAAAAACACTCATTCCGGTCAGGCAGCCTCCCAGGCGACACTCTGGAGACAAATATTTTTACCTAATGCATGGATTTTCACGAAACGTTTTGGGAATGTCACCTACATAAAAGTAGAGGTATCACAGTCATTTCTTTCATATGCAACTAATAGTTTTTCCAAAATAACTTTGTTTTTGAAATATTTAATTCCATTTTTTCATGAAATTTAATCCACAGTTAATGTAAATTCGCAATTAGGTAGATAATACTTCTTTTAAAAGCACTACGTATCAATTTTTCTGTACATAATTTATATAAGGAGATATGTATACTAAACTATGTGTAATTTTTAAGTTTAAAAATGTTTGATTTTAAAATCCCTACTACTTGAAAAATTTTGCAGTCAAAAATTCCATATGCAGGTTTAATATAGCTGTGATACATATAGAATGTAATTTGGTTACATTTGGCAGAACATTATAGGAGAAATATGGGATTTAAATGTAAAATTACAATTGGCAATGTGATAAATTGTTTGAATTCAGCGAAATAACTTCGTGACAAGAAAAAGGACACTAATCCTTTAAATTTCAGCCATAAACATTTGTTTACCAGTATGACCAAAATACTGTTTGCCACACATTGCAGCATTATGGCATCCCGCCTGCGCGAGTCCGCACGCGTTTTGCTAGGTACACCTTAATTCGGAAGTTTTTTATCTCAGGAGTCTTGTATAGGAAAGCCTAACGTTGCTGTAAGACTTTCATAGATGCTACATTCTCTAAAGGAGACTTTAGTTGAAGTTTTGTATAACTCGAAGAGTATGTGGCACTTAGATAATCTCCTGGACGCATTTAAAATATTCCACAAACTGGTTTGTGTTTAGAATGCCCATCATTATATTACCCTCTACAGTCGACTTTGTGAATTATGAGCCATTGGCGACTTTGAAGTTCGGCCAGTCTACTTTGCGCAAAATCTCTGTCTGGGGAAATTGTGACTTTTGTTCTTACAGTCGATTTTGCCGACTCTGCCTCAAAGTTTTGTTCTTGAATATGACCCTAAATTGGGAATGGCAAAGGGTTTAGAGTTTGGTATTTTCCCTCGTCAATGTCTTTAATTGGAAATTTACTCTTTCAGCGGCTGGCAGTACCACGTATTCTGGATATGATGCGGCATTGTACAGTGCTGCCACTATGTACGTCGCTCAGCAGGCCCAAACGGGAACTGCTGCTGCTGCGGCAGCTGCAGCAGCTACTGGTGCTGGAGCTACAGCAGCTGTGGCCACTAATACTGCTCTGCCTAAGCCTGCTGGGACCTGGCAAGGTTATAAGAAGGGCCCAATGCCGGGAGGAATGAAAGCTATGAAACCAAAACAACCACCAAAGCCACAACAGCTTCATTATTGTGATGTATGCAAGATCAGCTGTGCTGGGCCACAGGTAAGAATTTTATGGAGGTATTCCAATATTCTGGGGAGTGATGCAGGTACTGTGAACATAAAGACTTCAGTTATATTGTTGCAGACATTTTTTAATATCTCTCATTGCGTCATCCTTCTGGTGTCTAGTCACAATCTCCTTCCGCCTGCTAGGGTAATACAGAGGAACCTTGATTTTCTGTTTTTGGATGGACCCTGCCAAAATAAAATACAGTATGTGAAAACTAAATCTAGGAGCAATTTAATCCATCAGCAATTTAGGTACTTTCAAACGGGGTAACTTTGGGCATCGGCATAGTGATTTGAAAGTCCCACCACTGTGCAGTTGTTTTTTTAATCAGAGTACCTGACTTAACATGTGTTGTCTGCGCACCTTACCAAACCACAGGGGCCATCATTGATCTCGATTTCTGAAGAAACAACGGAGACTGTAACTGAAAGTATCACAGGAAGCTGTATAAAAAGGAACTCAACTGTGTTTCCTAGAAACGGGGTATATTGAGGTTAAAGGCCTCAAATCAACAGCAAAGGACGCTTTTGTTAAAAATTACAGATGCACAAGTGAAATTTTGGTTGAGGATGTTTTGTATATCATATCTTGCCCCCACAGGAGTTGGTATGAAAAAGCTTGGTTTTAGATCCATCTACAAGTAGTTTGGGCACAAATATCTATTGTGAGCTCATGTAGAGTTAGGAAAATATGATGAAATATTTGCGAGAGAATGAAGTGATAGTTATGATGAAATACTGTATGTTTATTATTTGACTTAGCATGTACAGCTATGGTCAGCAATGAAAAATAAAAGGCATGTTATGTCCAAAGTGTCCCACTTTAACTCATTGGGCCCGAGCCACGGAACCGTTCCGTGCTTCGTCTCGGTGGACCAAATGCCGGATCACGGAACTGTACCGTTGTCTCATTTTACTACGTAATTCAACTTTTCCTCAAGAGATGGCAGAGTGGGTTGCATTTGTGATTTGTGTAGGGATTCTTTCTTTGCAATGTTATATGCTCTTTGCTAATACATATCGACAGTGTGCTTGGTAATATTAGTTTGAAGTGGGCTATCTCTCGACTTTGAGATTCGCTTGTAAACAAGATGGCTGCCAGTATAGAACTGATATTTACAGCTATATAACCCATTTTAGGAAGTAATGATGATTAGGAATGTAATTTTTTCAGTGAAATTAGTAGTAATATTAGTATTAGTGTTAGCAATGCTCCTGAAGAACAAATAGATGTGGAAATCGAAGAGGAAATGCAAAAAGGCCGTGTTACAGCTCAGCAGGTGGACTGAGTACGGACCCGTGATGCTAATAAAATAAAATGTTGTACTGTATTCCTTGTTCCGCAGTTTGTGGTATGAAAGCCTTTTGTTTTCATATATATTTAAATCTTTAGTAGTCTTGTAAGTAAGAAATTTCTCACGACATGAATCGACACTATATTTCCTCCAAAATAATCCCAGCGCCAATGCAGTTTCAATCCAACAAATATGCAAGGCTCAATGTGTTAAGAGTCTAACTTTGGCCACCCTTATTTCTTAACTTTTCAAGCACAAAATGAATTCTAACCTGAATTAAACATTACATTACATATATACAGTAAAACCTCGTTAAGACATTTCTGCAGGGGACAAGGAAAGAATGTGTTAAGCAAGAAACCGTACTATTGAATACACGAATAAAAACTATCCAACAGGGATATGTTGTAAACACTTCGTAATTTTTTTTCTGACATGAAAGTGTTTTACGTTGTGAATGTACAGACAGGCCTGTAGTGAAAAATATCTAGGTCTACAGTTTGTAAAGGCTTGAAAAAGGACAAGAACAAATATGAAAATCCTTTTTGACTGGGGCTTGTTACCTAACTGTGTGTAAAACACCATACAAAAAATATGAAAACATTTGCACTAGGGACCATAAAAGTATCAATGTATTGTTGCAGTTCACTCTTTCTAAAACAAACTGAAGCATATTTCAGACCAATGGATTATTAAACAATCTGAAGTTTTCTGGTATTGCTCGTCGACTCTAATTTGGAGGTTAAACTTGGCCATCTGCGAGCGAATGGTTTAACCGCCGTCTCGAATGCGACAACACTTGGTTTGCTTCAATCGACTTGAGTTGAAACTCAAAGATGCAGGCCTTACGCGCCACTGCTGAACGATGCGAATGTTTGTCTGTTTCCTGGATTTTAATTTTTTCCTTCATTAGTTAGCGATTTTTCAGAATCCTTAACGACTCCCTCAAGACAAGTATGCACCACGCTAGTCAACACGATTATATTCCTAATCCGTATGTAGACTATCATGCGACAAATATTTGCTACTGTATTACTCAGCACAGAATTAATGTTTTAACTTCTGTCAGCAGCCCTGAAAATGGTTTTCCGTGGTTTCCCATTTTCACACCAGGCAAATGCTGGGGCTGTACCTTAAGGCCACGGCCGCTTCCTTCCAACTCCTAGGCCTTTCCTATCCCATCGTCGCCATAAGACCTATCTGTGTCGGTGCGACGTAAAGCCCCTAGCAAAAAAAAATAACTTCTGGATGGAATGCGAAATACGAGCACAAACAGGCTTACTGGGTTATTCAGCAATAGCATTGAAAACCGGCAAGCAAGATTAAACTTTCCTGACATTAATGGCTTGCTCCTCGCAGGTGTAATTTACCCCAGTAAAATTCGGGAATTTAAGGCCATTTCCTGTTAGGGGGAAACTTTCCCCGACCTGCCTCCTGTGTTGAGGGCTTTTATATGTGCTGGAAATCACATTCCTTTCATAGGGGATGACAAGGGACTTTTTCAAGGATAGGAAAAAAGTGTTTCTTCTAAGCTTTGATAGCAAAATCTTGTGACTCAATACAATATTTTTATATCGATTTGGGACTTCAAATTTACGACGTGCTAAGCGAGAAAAACTTCTACTTAATGCAATCACTCATTAGGAGTATCTTTCAAACTTTCAGTTCTGTTGACAAAGTTACAGTAGGAAGGCGTTCTTTCCAGTGTCTACTCCGTCAAATGTAACTTAAAAGCTTTTCAGTTTGTTGAACAGACAAGTTTATTATAAATATAAGTGTAATATGTATATTGAAATTGTGTTCAGTGTACTGAAAAGCTTTTACCACAATTGAGGAGCTAGATGCAATAACAACGTAAGTCTACTTACACTGTTATTGCATGAATACTATTTTCAGATTTCTTGGTCCCTTCACTACAACCCATGTCAGTAGCTCACTAAAACTAGTACCATGCGCTACGCTGTTATTGCATGATGCATGCTTCATGAGTGGCACGTTCAGTTGCCGCCAGTTTTCTGGCTAGAAATGATGTCACTGAGTGGTAGAGAAGGTTTTGTGGCGTCACATTTAATAAAAGACTGGGTATCAGCACTTCGACCTATGTTTCTAAGAATGCACTCTGCTAAAAAAGCAACAGATTCATGATACAGAAGTTTGTGTGACTTTATTACCATAATGGTGTTGTATCAGTCAGTCTTACACTCTTAACTATGTGCCATTTACCTTCTTAAAGAGAAATGATAGCCGTCTCAGTTTTAACGATTTGAGGCTACATGATGTAAGAAAGTGTGGCGTAAAAGCAGACAAAAGGTTTGATGTTATTTCACTAATGAAATACTTAAAAACTGAAAATGTTGGGTGGTATGTGAGTCATGTCTGTGTAATGATTCCCTAGAGTCTACTAATGCAGCATGTGAAGATGGATCCTCCTGATTTTGATCAGTGATGCATTTGAGTATTTCAAACAAGTAAGACACACAATGCCTAAATCCCAATTATATACTTTGTGATCTGTTTTTTTTTTTTTTCCTTTTATTTTAGGTTTAGAGATTCACTTTATACATGAAAATAGGAATAAAAGTTGTTCAGAAAGGAATGTTTCTAATTTTATAACATTTCAACTAATTTGTGGGGATGGGGGCGGGGCAATTACCGTGACCTAATACCGTAGTTGAAGAGAGCACTGTGACAATATTTTCTCGACCCAAAAAGAATGAAAAAGGTGAATGCTAAATAAAGAATAAACTTAATGGTTTTACTTTTCTTAGTTGACAATTTTTTTTTAAAGGAATTTGTCCTTAATTTTATTAAGTTTTGACATTTTGGAGAACTGAGGTGGGATAAACTGCCACTTTTGTTCCTCTATAGTGGGCGATCATGCTTTCCTAACTCCCTGATCAATACTGGTGTATGGCAAAATATAATATTCCTGCTCTTCATGCAATAACAGCGTGTAAAAGGAAAATTTAATTAACTCGGTCTTTCTTATTAGCTACTAGATCAATAAAATTCTTTGGGAAATACATTTCCTGGCTCTTTTAAATGTCCTTAAATGAAATTCAGGTTGATTCTTAATATTACTTTTAACTCGGAACATTTATAAACTTCAAGCTACTGTTTCTCAAAATAACGTAAGTCTACTTACGCTGTTTTTGCATCCAACTCCTCAATTACTAGCGTGCGAGGCAACCCCCTCCCCCCTGGGTTTTTGAGACAAAGAAAATTATAAAAAGATAATCTTGCATGTAGATACTCGAACGTAATAGTCGGAGAAGGCCTTTTCCTGTATTCACGGAACTATGGTGAAGGCTCTTATCAGAGTTGGAAATCAATTTTGTTTCCAAAGAGCTGATAAATACAGTAACATTTTCAGGGCTAGGACAAATGCGATCGTACTAAGTGGTACTAGCAAAAATATGCGACGCGATAAGGGAGTTTCTTTAATAGATTTAATATGATGGGAATTTGGACTGCTAAGTGGGGAGAAAGTGTTTATGAGGAACACACTAATGGGGTTTCACTGTACACGAAAGGTATTGCGTTAGCCAGTATTTGCCTCACAAATTTTATAGATCTTTGTGCCAAATCTGGCTCGCTTACTGCGATTACACTGTGCGTATGGTAGCCAACCACGAAATTTCATGAGGGATTCGTCCAAGGGAACGTTTTCTGCCAGTTTAAACCATGAGGAATGTGTCCGAGAAGTTCACAATTATAGGCCTGATTTTTCTCAATTTGTCACTGGCATCACCTGAAACTTCATCAGTGAAGTGGAGGAAACTAGAAATGGAGAGATCTTTTCATGTTCATTGTTTCTGAAAAGATAGGAGTTTCGGTACACCTATCTTTACTCCAGTACAACTTGCTTCACTGTTTCCAAACCTGGGTCATCAGGATACACAAAACAAACTACGCCTTTATTTCGTCCTCGGTTGTGTTTAACCCTTTATAATCATTTCTCCTTTTTTTTCTCATCTGCAAGTTGCTTCTGAGCATAATTGTCTTTGTAACAGTTACAGAAAATAAAGGGTCCATATTATCTAAAAAGACAGATAAGTCGGAATGGAGCTGTGGCTGCATATTTCTGGAAAGAAAAAATCTCGCAAACACAACTGTGTGCAGTGAAGGGGTGAGTGACAGGATTATTATCTCTACTTATTCACACCCAATCATCCTCGTTCACACATTTTGATTGTGGAGGCCTGGCGGAAAATTATGCTAATCGGTCTCAGTCACTAATGGTACGTTTCTCGACTCGTTTACGCTATTTACACTCAACATTTCCTCATAAAATTAGTCTTCTAATTCTTGAAGATCTTCACTAGGAATTTGTAATATTTCAGTCAACCTATGCACATGATGTGAAGGTCATTGGGAAACTTCGACATACCCTCACCTCAGCTTTCTAGTATATGGAAATCTTAACCCAGGAGCCATCTCTTACAAACTGGGTAGGCAGTAGTAAGATGCCTGAGCATTGACAATGCGCGGATCCAGCTCGCCATTGAAGTTCATTGGTTTAAGTGTGGAATAACATTAGGAAAGCAAAACGGGAATCACAACATTCAAAGCTCTTGGAACATACATATGAAAGAACATGTCTTGTCAAGATGCAAATGCTGGAATCCCAATGGCCAAGCAGGCATTTATTATAAGGAAGAGGCTGTTATTTGAGAAGTTTAGATTGTGAGTCGAAGAAAGGTGCTTTGTGTGTAGTGTGACTCTATTTGGGGCTTGGGTATAAAGGGAAAACGTAGACAGGATGCGTATATGTGGGAGTGGTGGCGGAAGGAAGAGATCAGTTGGACATAAGGTTCAAATGAGGGGGTACTATGAAGTTGTTAAAAGGAAAATACTGCAGATACATACATACATAATCATTATAGACTGTTATGCCTTTCAGCGTTCAGTCAGCAAGCCTCTGTGAATTTACTAAACGTCGCCACAATCCTCGATTTGCAACTAGTGTTGTGGCCTCATTTAGTTCCATACCCCTTATCTTCAAATCGTTAGAGACAGTCTAACCATCGTCGTCTTGGTCTCCTACTTCTCTTACCATCCATAGTAGAGTCCATTATTCTCGTAGGTAACCTATCCGCCATTCGCCTCACATGAACCCACCACCGAAGCTGGTTTATGCGTACAGCTTCATCCATCGAGTTCATTCCTAAATAGGCCTTTATCTCCTCATTCTGAGTACCCTCCTGCCATTGTTCCCACCTGTTTGTACCAGCAATCATTCTTGCTACTTTCATGTCTGTTACTTCTAACTTATGAATAAGATATCCTGAGCCCACCCAGCTTTCGCTCCCGTAAAGCAAAGTTGGTCTGAAAACAGACCGATGTAAAGATAGTTTCGTCTGGGAGCTGACTTCCTTCTTACAGAATACTGCTGATCGCAACTGCGAGCTAACTGCGTTAGCTTTACGACACCTTGATTCAATCTCAATTACTATATTACCCTCCTGGGAGAACATACAACCTAAATACTTGAAATCAACCTGTTCTAGCTTTGTATCACCAATGTGACATTCAATTCTGTTGAATTTCTTACGTACTGACATCAATATAGTCTTCGAGAGGCTAATTTTCATACCATACTCATTGCACTTATTTTCAAGTTCCAAGATATTAGACTGCAGGCTTTCGGCACAATCTGCCATTAAGACCAAGTCGTCAGCATAGGCCAAACTGCTTACTACATTTCCACCTAACTGAATCCCTCCCTGCCATTTTATACCTTTCAGCAGATGATCCATGTAAACTACAAACAGCAAAGGTGAAAGATTACAGCCTTGCCTAACCCCTGTAAGTACCCTGAACCAAGAACTCACTCTACCATAAATTCTCACTGAAGCCCAATTGTCAACATAAATGCCTTTGATTGATTTTAATAATCTACCTTTAATTCCATAGTCCCCGAGTATAGGGAACATCTTTTCCCTCGGTACCCTGTCATGTGCTTTCTCTAGATCTACGAAACATAAACACAACTGCCTATTCTTCTCTTAATTTTTTTCAATTACCTGGCACATACTGAAAATCTGATCCTGACAGCCTCTCTGTGGTCTGAAACCACAATGGTTTTCATCCAACTTCCTCTCAACGACTGATCGCACCCTCCCTTCCAAGATGCCAGTGAATACTTTGCCTGGTGTACTAATCAATGAGATACCTCGATAGTTGTTGCAATCCTTCCTGTTCCCTTGCTTATAGATAGCTGTAATTACTGCTTTTGTCCAATCTGAAGGTACCTTACTAACACTCCACGCTAATTTTACTACTCTGTGAAGCCATTTCATCCCTGCCTTCCCACTATACTTCACCATTTCAGGTCTAATTTCATCTATTCCTGCTGCCTTATGACAATGGAGTTTTTTTAGCATCCTTTCCACTTTCTCAAGCATAATTTCACGAACATCATTTTCCTCCTCCCCATGAGCTTGGCTGTCTGCAACACCACCAGGATGATTTCCTTTTACATTGAGATGATGTTCAAAATATTCCCTCCGCCTCTCCAGTGATTCCCTGGGATCTATTATGAGTTCACCTGAATTACTCAAAACACTGTTCATTTCCTTTTTCCCTCCCTTCCTAAGATTCTTTATTACTGTCCAGAAAGGTTTCCATGCTGCTTGACCTAGCCTTTCCAGGTTATTACCAAAATCTTCCCATGACTTCTTTTCGGATTCAACAACTATTTGTTTCGCTGTTTCTTTCATCTACGTACAAATCCCTTTCTGCCTCGGCCCTTGTTTGGAGCCATTTCTGATAAGCCTCCTTTTTACGTTTACAGGCTGCTCTCAGTTGATCATTCCACCAAGATGTTCGCCTTTTCCGATCTTTACACACAGTTGTTCCTAGGCATTCCCTTGCTGTTTCTACTACAGCATCCCTGTATGCCACCCATTCACTTTCTATATTCTGAAGCTGCTTACTGTCTACTGTTCGAAACTTCTCAGTAATCATATCCATGTACTTCTGTCTAATTTCCTCGTCCTGCAGATTTTCTACCCTTATTCGTTTGCAGACAGATTTCACTTTCTCTGCCCTAGGCCTAGAGATACTTAGTTCACTACAGATCAGATAGTGGTCTGTATCATCGAAAAATCCGCGAAAAACTTGTACATTCCTAACAGATTTCCGAAATTCAAAGTCTGTTAAGATATAGTCTATTAGGGATCTGGTACCCCTAGCCTCCCATGTGTAGCGGTGAATAGCCTTATGCTTGAAGAATGTATTCGTAACAGCTAAACCCATACTAGCACAGAAGTCCAGCAAACGCTTCCCATTCCCATTAGCTTCCATATCTTCCCCACATTTACCAATCACCCTTTCGTATCCTTCAGTTCTATTCCCAACTCTCGCATTGAAATCGCCTATTAGCACTATTCTATCCTTGCTGTTGACCCTGACCACGATGTCACTCAATGCTTCATAAAACTTGTCAACTTCATCCTCATCTGCACCCTCACATGGTGAATACACGGACACAATTCTTGTCCTAATTCCTCCCACTGACAAATCTACCCACATCATTCGCTCATTTACGTGCCTAACAGGAACTATGTTGCGTGCAATGGTCTTCCTGATAAAGAGCCCTACCCCAGACTCTGCCCTTCCCTTTCTTACACCCGTCAAGTACACTTTATAATCTCCTATCTCTTCCTCATTATCTCCCCTTACCCGAATATCACTTACTCCTAGCACATCCAGATGCATCCTCTTTGCTGACTCAGCCAGTTCTACCTTTCTTCCATAAGCCCCATTAATATTGATAGCTCCCCATCGAATTCCATTTCGTTCGCCAAGTTGTTTCCAAAGAGTCCCTCGCCTGTCAATGGGAGTGGGACTCTATTACTCCCATAGGTCCGAGGCTTGCTTAAAATGTTCTGAGCTCGGTAAATTCATGAAGCAGGATGCTACCCTACTTGCACGTAGTCCAAGTGAGGATCTCTTAACGGGTTATGGACCACCGGTGAATTGTATAGTCCTAGCCGCCTGAACACAAGGTGGGCCACGACTCGGAATATGTCCGAGATGCCCACTCCCATTCCATAGCAACTGGTATCCCGACTCTCAGGACCACTTACTAGGCCACTCAGCCGTTGCCCATGGTGGTGGTGGTGATTATTGTTTTAAGAAGAAGTACAACTAGGCAACCATCCTCTATATAACACTAATCGGAGGGAAAAATGGAAGGGATCCGAACCTTCGAAAAATGAAGATGTCGGTCAAAGAAAGACAAGGGCCACGAAGGGCGTGAAAATGAAAGACTCCCTAGCCCTCGCAAACCTAATAGCATCGGGGTCGGAAAAGAACAAGAGGTGACCAAGGGAGGTCGGATAGGATAGATGAAAGTGAGGAGCCTGGCGCAAGTAAGTGGAAGCAATGCCAGGACTCAGCTTAGGGCCTCGTGGTCGCCAACCCACGCTCCAAAGTTCAGAGCCCCTGAGGCCAAGTTGCCCATGGTTCACGAACTAGGACGTGACTACAGTAACCCACAAACTGCGGATAAATCGGAAAATAAATTTGTTTCCTCAAGTTTTTGTTATATAATGAGCTTGTGTGACTTGTTCCATACATCTATTCTACACAGTAATATTAATTTTTCTCATAATATTTAGATAACAGGTCTGATTTTTCTGTTTTTTTTAGACTTACCGTGAGCACTTGGATGGTCAAAAGCATAAGAAGAAGGAATCTGCATTAAAGGCCGGATCTGCGCCAGTAGCTCGTGGAAGCAATGCATTGCGTTGCGAGTTGTGCGATGTAACCTGCACAGGATCTGATGCTTATGCTGCTCATATTCGTGGTGCTAAACATCAGAAGGTAGGAATTTTCGTGCTTAATTGAAATTGTACTCTTATGGGTAATAGTTGGGAGAGATACTTCTCCAGTAATAATTCACTGTGATGAAATTACTCAGCTCGCTTTGATTGTGATAATGAAGAGCTGTTTTGTTCCCTGTTATTTTTCTGAGTGCTATAAATTCACTTTTCTTGGCAAGTCCTTAGTTACGCCCTCTTAGAACGGAACTTTTCTTTTAGGTTCTAAAATTGCATACCAGGCTGGGTAAGCCAATTCCATCAGATGATCCAGTTGTTCTTGGAGGTGGTTCTGCTAAGACTACTGGTACAACTGCAACTACCACTACAAATACTTCTTCTCAGGCTAAAACTACTACTACTCAGACAAAAGTAGTCCCGGGCGCAGTCAAGAAACCGGTTACTGCAGCTCCTAAAATAAATTTTGTTACTGGTATGTATTTCTAATTTTCTGTGTTATTAATACTTGTAAGTGAAACTACATGGTAGCAACTAATTACTAGAAGGTGGCAAATTGTTTTTTGGTAATTTCCTGTTGAAATGTCTCGGAATTTTTATGTGAAAATAAACATAACGAAGAGTTCTGTTTAACACGTTGAGTGCCAGACCGATTTTCATAGCATTGACGCTCAGTGCCGTAAGCTAATAACATCGAGTTACTCTCTGGTGCCAAAACGTTCACAGGCTTAACCGAGCAAATGATCGCTGAAATGAGGATGTATTTATGATATATTAGGTTAACTTATTATGACCCCATATGGGGTTGTTTGTATTGGTCAATACGAACCGTGCACGTTCATGCGCCCCATATGGGGTCGTACTTTTACAGTAGTTACTGTCCCGACGCTCGGTCATACATTTTTCTTTTGCAGGGACGCATTATGTGCTGCTGATTATGAGAGATGTTAGGTTCTTCATACTGGAGCCGTAAAAAGTACAATCTCCGATTTTATGCAGGAAATGTTTGTAAATTACGATCTTCCGATTTTAGGTTAGGAAATTTTCATGTAGAGTGTAGTTATATAAAGTAGTGAAAATCATGTGAATTTGGTAAATTAGGAACTAAGAGAATAATATTATAAGGAGACTTATTAGTTACGGATTACTGAACATGTGAACAAGTATATAATTTTGTTTGTATTACTTTGAATTTGAGTAACAGAACCTAGCAGCGATGATTGTGCAAAATGGGAAACCAGTGACTACATTGTTGAAGACGGTCATAATTGTTGCAAGAGCTGGCTTGGAAACCTGGAGTACAGTGGTGATGTGTATGCTGAAGACAGTTGTTCATCAATGTGGATGAACGTGGGAGATCGCTGATTGCTTTGTACTGGGTTCAAAATTACTTAACTGTATACTTCGTCTACATCATTGTCTGACTTGTTCGATATATCGTCCAGACTATCTGCACTAAGTCTTTTGCTGTTCGATTTACTCGTAACGACTTAAAGAAGGAAGGAAACTCACAGCACTGTACACTTAAATAAACAATCCGTGCGCGAGATAGACAATGATTTTGTCACCCTAAAAACACACTTGACGTACCCATATGGGGTCGCGCCAAAACTGGAATTGAATGGAAGATGGAGTATGCACGTACTTGAATAGATAACCAGCAGATGGTAGGGACTTTATACAGCTTCGAAATACATACTTACTGTGCACCCAAATGGGTACGCACAGTTCTCGATTTAGATTGAACGTACGACCCCATATGGGGGTGTGAAGTTGAAAAACTGGACTACTCTCATGTATCCAAATGGGGTCGCTTGGCACTCAACGTGTTAGTCCTGTGGGTGGGGGTGGTAGAATAGCATCTGCTTTCCATAATATGTTATTGATTTTACGTCCCGTTAATTACTTTTACAGTTTTCGGAGATGCAGATGTGCCGGAATTTTCTCCCACTGTACTGTCAATAAAAATACAGACACGAGGCTGAAGTATTTGAGCACCTTTAACCCTGCTGTTCTGTTCGGGTCAATATGATCTGAAATGGATATACACGTCGTTTGTCTGATTTTTAAATACCAATATATGTTTATGAAACTCGGTGACTTTGAAAATAGAAAATAGAGGAGCATGTGTTAAAAAAGGTTTTTAAATACTTGAAGTAGTTTTTCCGTAAACTGTAATAGTTTCATATGTAACGGTCGAGTCATTATGACCCAACACAATTATCTTTACTGTAATTTTGATTTATTTTTTAACACTCCAGTGGGCGCACGCAGTACACGTGTCCTCCAGTGATTTTGTTTTGCGTGACTACAAGGTGTGGCAACACTCGTGACTTTGAGCTGCCATGTACCTTTCTCCCTACTCGCCCTCCACCCGTTAGTGCATTGTCAGCTCTTATGCTCGCTAATTGTCGCCGTGACCTCGTGTTTATTTGCGCTGTACAGTAATGGAGGACACTTGTCCTCTGTGCGCCCACTGGCGTTAAGGTTTTTTGCTGATATTGCTTTGGTATATATATTTTTTTTTTTAATTTCGTAGGATTGAACGTCATAACGGTTAAATTGACATAGTTCATGCGTGATAATAATGACCAGTGAAAGTGAGCGTGAACAGGAATGCTGTTGGCTAGATGAGACTAAGGATAACTAGTGTGTTCTAGGTATAGAGGATGAAGATGAACGAGAAGGCCACTTGGAATACCACACAGAGAAGTAGAGAATTTCCAGTCTTATATTGGGACCAAAACAGTAATAGGCAATCCCAATGCCTCCCTTGGCTTTATGTAAGGTGCAACATCTGTTCTGGTCTTGATAACATTATCGTATGGTATACGATAATATTAAAATACTAGATTTGTGTTAAGAAGGAGCAGTTTGGATTCCTGCCTGAAAGCCCAGTGACAATACAGTGCCCTGAGGAAAGTGCCGAAAACCTGTTTGGCTATACATTCGAAAAAAAGTAAAAGTATAAACATCTAACCTTGGACATTATGTGGACGTTTTACTAGTACCAACATTTGATGAAACTCGTTCATTCTTCAAGCAGAGCTGTCGAAATGCGCTCTGTCTCCTTCCAATTGTGGCCACTCTGCTTTATTATGATTTCCGAGGATTATCTAAACAATACCACCCGAATGCGATGCTAAGATGTTCCCTTATGTAAGTTCACCGCAGATCGTTTTTTCGGTACAGTATTTGCTTTATCGCCATGACGGGGCGTTAACACGAAGATCCATAAGTATGCCGCAGCCAACCTTTCGTGAGATACATTTTCTTGAAGTATGCTTGATTGAGGATTTAGCGTTGATAGGACTCAAATTTCTGGACGGTTGATACGGGAAATTGTTTCTTTGCGAAACTGATAATGCAGGATTTTCACGTGATTTAATTTGAATGCTTGCGGAACCACGTAAATTGAACACATAATCCGGGAAAACGTAGTTTCCAGGAACGGATAATGAGGTTCCACTGTATATGCTAAGTATTGCCGTAGTTAAAATATGAATTGAAACAATTATTGCGGTGGAAAGGAAATCCACTGCAATAATATATTTGTCGTTTATGTCCGAGCATCTGGGAATGCGTGTAAATGTGTTAAGAAACTGAGTCCAGAGTTCCCATTCTCAATTCCAGGCGAATGCCGGAAGTGTACCTTTGACAGACCGCGGCCGGCTTATTTCCAGTTCCTTTCCTAAACTATCCTTGGCGGAAGAGACATTCTTGAAAAACCGACTCCGTAGAAGAAATATTGTAGAAGTAGAAATAAATTTTCATTTTCGATCCAGATTAACCGGAGGTCCGGATTCATGAGGGTTGGATAAACGAGGTTCTTGTGTGTGTGTATATTTTTTTTCAGAATGTTCCAGTAATTCACACATTGCTCTAAAGTGTACAGTGGAACCTCTATCCATTCCCGGAAACTAAGTTGTCCCGGTTTGTTCAAATTACGTGGTCCCCCAAGCATTTTAACTAAATTACATTGCAAAAATCCCGCGTTGTGTTCCTCGAACAGATTTCCCTAATCAACCGCTGTCCATAAATTTCAGTTCCATCAACGCTGAACCCTTGATCAAGCATTTTTCACGAAACTGTATCTCGCGAATTGACTAGTCCTACGGCATACTTACGGATCTTGGCGTTAATGCCGCGTCGTTGCAATGATTAGAGCAAGTACTGTACCAGAAAGGCAATTGGCGGTGAACTCGTATAAGGGGTCGTGTTAGCATTGCATTTGGGTAGTATTGTTTAGAGAATCCTTGGAAATCGTAGGGTGGCCAAAACAATTGGAAGCCCATTTTGACAGTTCTAGGAGTTTCGTCAAATGTTCGTACTTGTAAAATGTTCACGTTATGTCCTGGGTTAGATGTTTGTAATTTTTTGTATGTATCACCAAACAGGTTTTCGGCACTTCCTCCAAGGCACTGTATAGTCACTGGGCTTTCATTCTTGAATCAAAACTGCTCATTCGTAACGCCCACCTAGTATTTTAATATAAACACTGAAGGTGGCGATTTATAGTTAATTTCTAACCGTGGGCTTCGGTTCAGTGTTGCTAGCCATGCAGTTTATAGTTATAGTTAATCTGAACGAGCGTCTAGACCCTGACAGACATTTCACTCCTTCGCTCCGATCCTGATTTGGCGCATGCGCATAGCTATTTTCCTTCCCCCTCTTCCCCTTTCTAGGAGCCTACAATTGAACAGAAGAGCAAAATACTGTGTAAGCTGCACTGTGCATACATTAATACAAAGTTATTAACTCGCCACAACTGCTGTCTTTCAGGAGCCTACCATTAAACACAGCAACAAAATACTGTGTAAGCTACACTGTGCATGCATTAACACAGTTGTTAATTAACCTGGTGAGCCGAACATGTCCTCGGACACTCCCGGCACTAAAAGCCATACACCATTTCATTTTCAACTGACCACAACTGCTTTCTGCTGACGACTCCGGAGGTGCACTCTATCTAACACGCTATAGTCTATAGTTTTCCACAAACGTCACATTTATTTAAAGTCAAACTTTGTTAACTCAGATTGTTGTCCGTGTGCTTGACTCTAATAACACAATTTTGTGTGGTTTTTCACAGAAGTTAAGGATAGGCCTATGTCACAATTACACATTAAGTAAATTACTGTAATAAATTATGCTACCTTCTTTCTCATTGAATAGCTAGCGATTGAGAACTTTGAACACATTGGTCAACCGTCTCTCTGCATATAATTACCATTGACAACTAACCGGTTTCTTTTTTTTTTTTTTTTCCCCCGGGATCCATACGCCGAAAGCTTCTAGATAATTTAGGATAGATTTCTTAGTGGAGAAAAATTGTCTTTTTTAATCCATATTATTATTCTCTGGGTACATTTCTGGAGGCTGAGGAAAATAATCCAATTTTTGAACGGACTGCTGAAATAGGTTTATTTTTGCAACCATTTCGTGCAGAGGTTATTACTTCGTGAAGCATATTTAAAGATTTCCTTTGCCTCGCTTCTAGGGTTAAAGTTGCACTTTTACTTGTAACACTGTTCTTGTTTAGAGCCGCAGTTAGTACTTCAGTCTTATTTTGTTTCAGTTGATTATCGTTAATGTTGTCGAAGTGAGTAGAGCTGACGTCAGTGCTAGCGGAAATAACGTTCTCGATCGAATCTCTAGGCCTCCTGGTTGTGTTCATTATAGCATTGTACTTACATATGACATGAATATGCTTAAACATATTCCATCATATACTATTATCTATGCAGGTATAATTGAACTCTTGGATATACGTGTGTCACGTTCAGAACATTTAAGATGACAGCTTTCACATTTAATTTCAGTTTTCCCAACCTTATAAAAATCCATACTCTCTTTTTCTGAGGTGATTAGCCAACCATCTTCATCTTATAATACATTTTCAGGGGAAATGCTCAAACTTGTTTTGTGTCTAGCTCGAAGATCTTAAGAGTTTTGATGTGACTTTTCCCTTTTCTAAGGTGATGATACTGTCGGATACCTTGTCGCTAATGAAACAAATCATGGCATGTATTGCCTTGCCAAGACGTTTCACTCTCTTGCCGGATAAGTAGAAATACTCTTAAGAGTCTTGTGGACAGATTCTAAATGCATGTTGGTGTTAATTTGTGCCCACAATCTGTAACAATGCCCAAGAGTTTACAGTAGGGATGTAATGCTGCACAAAATATTTCCCAAACAATTCAGAATCAGGATCATTTACAGTTTTCTCTATAAATGTTTCAAGCATTACACCGAATGCATTGACATCTATTTCTTGCAGTAAATTTGTGACTTGTCTGTATAGTTCTTCCGTCTTATCTGAATTATTAATCTTCTCTGTAAGATTTTTTTCCGCCAAGCTTTAATCACGTGCCACGTACAGTAGAGTCGTTTGCTAGGTTTGCCCATAACTTTCCTCCATCTGTTAAACAGTCAGCCATATCACTGATAAAAACATTAGGATTGACACTACTTACTATGTCCTTAATTGTCCGAAAATAGTGCCATTAGTTGTTCTTCGCTCTTATTCTTGAACATATAGGCACACGGAAAAACTTGATACAAATCATCTAGAACTAAGTGTGAACAACTCAAAATTATAATTGCTGAGGCCGTGTGTGCCATGATACAAATTATATTACTTACATATTTCTGAAGCACTTCACGTTGTCCCTCATTCATCAAAATCTATATATATATGAAATAAGTTTTGTCTGTACATTGCTCAGAATTTGAAAAGAACGGTATTTCTGTATTGGTCATGTCCACAGTAACAAGTAAATGCACTTTTTACTTATCATAATTTCTGTATGTATGTACACGCATCACGAGAAAAAGGCTGAAGAGAATTTCATGAAAATCGGGATGTATAGTCGGGGGGGATGAGCCACTACAATCTAGGCTATGAATCATCTTATTCACTCTGAGTGAAATGGTAGTTTAGGGGAAGGCCTAAAATTCAGTTCTCAAATATTTATATTAATAGTGGCCCTATCGATAAATACTACATAACTAAAGTTACATAGAATTAAATTTCCGATCATTTGTGTCGTATACATTTTTACCGTACCGGTTATGATAACACAGATATTCATGAATTTAGATTTTTGTTTGCTCAGCCCACATCAACACCGAGTCACGAGGAAATGGGTGAACAGAATTTAATGAAAATCTGTATAGAGTCGGGGAAGAAGAAACTATAGTCTACGCGATAAGCAATTTTACTGTCCCTGTATGAAATGGTAGTTTAGGATTAGGCGCCTAAAATGTAATTTTTAAATAGCTATGTTATTGGTCCTACAGAAAAGTACTACATAACGATCATTTATGTTTTATTCAATTTTACCATACGGACTATAAGAGTAGTATTTCATAGTCTGAAGAAAACTAAAGGTGAAGGCCTACAATATCGAAAGCGCACAACATTGATCAACAATGGCATTACATTGACCATTGTTTGTTGCGATGTTCTTTGCCTCTTATGGTGACCTCGACTCAGATACATGGGATTATTCTTGCGTACCGAGTATAACAGCCTGGCTGAATATTGGTGGGAAATAGCAGGGGAGTTAGAAAACTTTTTTCTTTAGCATGCCATTCCTCTGGTTCATACATTGTCTGATACTGGTGGTACGTAACACATTGGTTCATCATAGTATTCCAGCTGTTCGATCCCTACTCTGACGCTCTGTTTTGAATGACAGTGTGCACATTTGGCAGGGGCTCACTTAGTACGGTAGTAGTACTATGACCGGGTCTAGAATTACAATTTAGGCCTATTCCAAATTATAGCACCACGATTCACTACATAATTCAAAATTCAACTCTCAAAAGAGCAGTTTCTTAAGAAAAGCGTCTTCCTCTTCACTTTTATTAAATTCTACATTCATTTTATTCCAAATTGATTAATTTTTATTTGTAATAAGTGCATACGTATGTTAATCCCTAGGTTTATGGTAAGATGATCACAGTGATGACAAACTCAGCTCGCTTCGATGTGTTCTCTGATGAATATTTGTTCCCAATTTGTTTTCTGAGTGACATACTTACAGATTGAACTACATGTGCCTAGTGACATGTTGATTGTTTATGTGCAAGGTTTCTGTTACTTAAAGTTTATGTAATTTTAATTTGAATTTTTAGGAGCTGTTGGATCTGGTGCCAATGCAGGAAATACTGTGGAAGTAAAGACTGATGCTAAGGAGGATGCTTCAGTCTCAGATTCTGAAGTGACTGTTAATGATAAGGATGTCCAACCTGTTGGTCAAGACTATATTGAAGAAATAAAAAATGATGAGGGTAAGAACATTCTACCGTATTTAATCGCGTAATGGTCTCGTGCTTTATTTTCCATACAAAAATCGGATTTTAGAATTTCATCGCATAATCGTCGCATGTTCAAATTTTATTTCTCAAGCCGCTTAAAAGGTGAAAGGGGCTGCAATGTAAATTGCGTATGGAAGCGCAGTTTAAATACGTGTATGGCGTATGGTGAGTTTCACAGCACAGGCACGTTTGCAAGATGTCTCCAATTTCGTCGAAGACGTTTGAATCAACAATGCGAAGGCTACTTCAGAGAACCGGGATCCCGCTTTGTTGATTAGCAGTGGTTACAGGTCGTCAGACAAAGCTGCTGCTTCAGCTGACGAACGCACGTTTAAAATAGTTTTTACCTCATCTTTTAATTTTCACATGTTACGCATCACCTTTTCACTTGTGGAAAATTGTTTCTCAGCTCGGTTCCCATACTGTTCAGCGAAGACAATTACATTTAGCTTGAAGACCACGCAATAGTTTTTGCAATTTCCCATGATCACAAATAAATACAGCACACGTCAACGTTTTGCTACATAAATTAATGCCAGTAAATGTTCAGTATTTTATTTTTTTAAATGTTTCTACAAACACGCCAGGAAACAATCAAACTAAAATTCACCCACACGTCTACAGTACAGTAATCACGTCACTCTCAAGCACATGCATCTCTACATTCCAGATCAGTTCATACTTCCGAGAGAGAACTGTACCTAATAAACACGAAACTGGAATAACCTCCATCATACCCCCAGGACATGGAGAGGCCCACTTGTGAACTACAAGAGTTGCAAGCTAGGGTGTACCTACTCATAAATTTCCCAATACCTGAATGTTAGGTTATGTAATATAAAGTCCACAAGAATGTGGCCCATGGGAGCTGATACATGATGGTGCTAATGAGAAAAAGGACAAATTCATTTCAATGTTACTACTGACAAGAACAGATACAAACTTTTTGTTTTGTAAATTAGATTCTCACTGACTCATTTTGTCACAGTTTACCTGCATGTTCTGATACCAATGTACTCCTGGTTGCAAGGCTTTGAAAGCTGTACTAGAAAACAGGTGTGTGCGGTGCTGTTATTTCCCGGCGACAATGCGGACAAGCTATAGCTTACAGCTTTACGTGTTTCAAATGAGAACTCGTATCATGGTGAATAAATCGTACATGTCTTGCTGTGACAATATGGAAGTTGCTGGGTTTATGGGTAGTGCTGAGTAATGACATTCAGAGCATGACTAGTGCATCTGAGTGTTATGAAAGGAGCTGCTCATAGGGTCAGTCATGCTGCAATAGTGCTTTCTGACCCAGTGAGGAAAGCAATGGCAAACTACCTCACTCCTCATCTTGCCTAGTACGCCTCATTTTGGTGGTGCTATTTGAGGATCCGACCGGCCTCTGGGCTGATGACCTAACAGACATATTCAAGTGTTATATGCGTCGTACATTAATATGAGTTACAATTTAGTTAGAAATTACTTTCAGAGTGATAAAACCATTGGTATAAAAAATTCTTCACGTAATGGTTGCACTCTACAATATTTTCGAGAAATTTGTTTACAAAACTTGACGATTATGCGACGAAATAGGTATATCTTAACGTGTTCGTTGTATGCACCATTGTGAGCAAAATTGGTCAGCAAATAACGTAGTTCCTTGAACAAGACAAAGATTTTGTAGGAAGTACATAAAAATGTAATTTTGCTATTAGTTTCATCTGTTTGTTCAACAATCTGAATTTTTATAGGTTTCTTAGGAACTTAATGGAGCTTCCTTTGAAATAATTTGCACATGGTACATGAAAAATTAGTGCATTATTTTGCAAGAAATATTGGGTGGTTTAAATCTTAATGGGTACACTGTGCTGTTATGGTTTTAAGTGAGGCAGTTGCTGTGATGACAAACTCAGCTCTCTTTGATGTGAACTGATGAAAACATGTTCCCTATTACATTACTGAGTGACAGCCTTACAGAATTTGATTATTAATTGGAAAATTTTGGAACATAAATTTATTTTTAACAGATTTTGCTGGTCATTATTTTGACTTGCTTATGTATATATGAATATTCAGTTGTGGAGTATTTAATGTTAAATTTTTTGTTACTTGATAATGGATATCTGGGTCATTTAAAACAGGTTATCAGTTTCAAATACGATTCAATATTTCTTTGCATTTGTGCTAGCAATTATACATTTGACTGTAGATTCATGAACACTCAGATTGTTTCAGTTGGTTCATCTTGTGTTAAATTCACATGTATGCATATTTGTTTGGTTCCTGGGAGCTGCTATTCCCTTGTATTGGTAATCTATTTCAGTTAGGAATATGTGCTGTTAAACTACCATGGTACGCTTAAACACTGAGTCACCCTGCATGCTGCTAAAAGTAATTTCGACACACAGTTGAGGTCTGTTGAATCTAGGTCCAGGACACACTGAATACTGCTTGATTTTATGTTTGTAGATATAGTCTACTTCATACGTGGAAATAAAGCAAACTCTGAATTAATAGAAACTTAAGCTGATATAATGGCAAAATGTTTTATGAAAATTGTTCTATAACACACATTCGAGAAATTGCTGCCGGAAGCAGTTCTTGATCCTGACAAGGATAAGAACCTAATCTGATAATTACACATATACTGTATCTGGTTGCAAAGGATAAAATAAAATAAACTGATTTAAACTATTAAATATGCCTCTTACTTGACGTGATTTACCTGGGAATTTCAGTACAGTTGTTTCTGTATGTTTGATAATGCCGTACATGTAATCCTAGCAATCAGGCTTTTTTGTACACTATCTGACATTCATATACCGGATTTTTTCAGTAATTGCCAATTGCAGATGAATATAACTTACACTTCATTCCACAAGCCTGTGCTGTATTTCTTTAAGGAAAAAAGTCTCTTATCTGGTATCATTATTGTAAAAATCCTACTGTTGCGGGACAAAACGTGAAAGAAGCGAATGGGAGGATGTATGGTAGAACCCCATTTCTCAGTTTTTGGAGGGACCATGAAAGAAAAAAACGTTCAATACAGGAAAACTGGAACAAATTAAAACCAAGAAGTTTGCTTAACATCAAAACAATTAAATGTGAACTATATCTTAAACCCTTTAAAACCAAACAAACTACTGGCCTAATAGGCCTTTGCCAATTAAGTGACCGCTGTGCAGCCCGAATACCTGCAGGGGAATGCATGGGGCGATGAGAAGAATCCTCTTGGCCATTATTCCTGGCTCTCTAGACCGGGGTTGCCATTAGATAGCTCCTCATTTAACAGCCCTCATATACAGGTAAAGATGCCTAACCTGGCTGGGAAATGAACTCTGGACCTCCTGGTGAAAGGCCGGAGAGCTAGACAGTGGGGCGGGCTTTTAAGAGTTAAAAATCGGTATAATTTACATTCAGGTTTAGCGGTCAGTATCTTTGATCAGCCAAACCCATGAAAAAAAATGTAATAACACCAAACCAAACAAGCCACCCACAAGCACTTTTTAAATTCTCTAATCTAGTAAAATAAAACACATTAGATGCAAAAGCACTCAACGTGATGGCGAAGTCCCCTTTCCATTGTGATTTGGTCACCGCTATACTGTTCGTAGTAAGTTTCTAGAAATCTAGCCCTGGGTAAATTAAGATTATGTTCAACTCGAGAATATGAATTTGAATGTACAGAGTACTCTAAACCACTTTCGCTTTACCAGTACACCGGTGATCAAATTACAGGGAAAGATGAAGACAAGTGATTTCACCATCACGTTCAACGCTTTCATGACCTGTGCTCTTTATTTTATTAGTTTGGAGAATTAAAAACTACTTGTGGTCGATTCTTGTTTGGATTAGCCTTAAATGATTTTACGAAGAGGTTGACTGATCAAAGTTGCTGAACTGAAATAAGTTTTCACCGAAAGCCTCACCTTTATCTGTATCAAATCACTCATCTTTGGATTTCTGAGAAGATAAATCGTCACAATCATTCTCTAAGTGTTCGATAATCTCGTCTTCTTCGAGAATTTCGAAGTTGCGCTTTGGACTAGATGCTGCCATATTTGGCCTACTGAGGAAAAGTAGCACCGCACAGTTGTATAATAAAAACAAATAAGTTACAAGAAGCGTCACATGTGGTATTTGCTGTCATCTAGTAGGAAAAACATCCATTAAGACAATACACGATGTGGCACAGTAGCTCGTCATACCCAGGAGATTTTTGCGGTAAAAGACGAGTACATATATATTCGTCATGCCCATTACCCTGAACATTCAGCATACGAATATATACGTCATGCCCAGTTAAGAGGTTAACAAACATATGAATGTATTCACAGTTTTACCGGCTATTTTCGTTCTAATTACGTGGTCCCACGGGCATCCACATAAAATAACTTCTAAAAATCCCACATTATCCATTCCTCGAAGAAATGATTTCCCGAAAAAGGTACGCATTTCGACAGCTCTACTTGAAGGCTGAACAATGGATAACTAAGGTTGTCAAATGTTCGTACTTGTAAAACGTTGGAAAGCAGATTTCTAAATTTAAAAAGAAAATTGATCAACACATGAATTTTAGACCTACATATATATATTACAGTGGAACCGTGTTCCCGGAGAGCAAGTTTTCCTGGGTGAAACGTCCTTATGTCCAGGGTTAGATGTTTACATATTTCGTCGTTTGCCAGGTTTGCCCCATAACTTTCCTCCATCTGTTAAACAGTCAGCCATATCACTGCTAAAAACATTAGGATTGACACTACTTACTATTTCCTTAATTGTCTGAAAACTATAAGAAACAGTTTCTTGAAAACCACTTGGCCGAGGATTGTGATGGGATTGTGATTCTGGACGGTTGCCGTGGCCACTCTGCATTATGATTTCCGAGGATTCTCTTGAACAATACCACCCGAATGCGATGCTATGATGGTCCCTTTTGCAAGTTCACCGTCCATAGTTATTCCCAGTACAGTACTTGCTTTATCAAAAGTACATTTGTCGTAGAAGAAATTACAGTACAGTGAAACTCTGTTAAAGAAGTATATCTTAATGCAACTGATCAAGGGACCAAGAATATCATATGTGTCTATTTTTCCCATTTAAAGTGTTAAACAGTTCAGATTTTAGAGCCCCTTGATATAGAAAACGTCCGCTCAAAGCAGCCCATGGTTAAAACCCTCCAGTCTCCGTGCAAGTTGCACCCAGTGTTAGACTGTTCGCGCGCTCACGGTGTGTCTGGTGTCACGGAACCTGTGCTGGCTTGCCAAGGCCATACGACGTCATGCTATGACAACACGGACGTCAGATGCTCACTCTCACCTTGTGGAATTGAATCGAACCCATCAGTCGAAATTTTCACTCCACTGTTCCATCTAGCGGAATAGAATCAAATAGGATTCTACGTGGGAAACATCAAGCACGCAATGGATGGTTTGATGCAACTTTAATGCAGTAATTCGCGGGCCGCGACAGGGTGAAATCGTTAATCGAGGTGGCCTAAGCCTTAATTAAAAACCGTAAAGTGTATTTGTCCACAACATTACTGTTAATTTACAACAAAATTGAATATTCTAACCTGTTTGATTTTTCATTTCCTTGCTTATTTCCTTCCAGGCATTCTCTTACGTTGTTGCAATAATACTTACGGGTCTTTTCGTAGAGGAAATTACGGTTTTGAACTAAACTGATAAGATTTTCTGTGTCCATTATTAGTGAGGTGAACAAAAACAACTTCCCTAAAATTAAGTAAATTACATTTATAATACAATATGTTCAATTATTTTACTTTATCTCTAAAAATATTGTCATGATAATCATTTTTTTATATTGTGGCTTTCTGTTAGCAGCTCTTATATATCGGCCTATTTCGGTATTGTTCACCAAGAAGGAAATCTGTTGGCTGTGTGTTTCACATGTATTTCAAAGTACAGAAGAAGTTTTTGGGCATTACCCCTTTTAAGAAGTTTCCTTCTTAAGGTTTTTTTTGTAGTCCCTTGAAAAACTTCTTAACAGAGTTTCACCGTATTACTCTAGAGGCCTCTGTGGCAAACTTTTTTTTTTTTCAAACAGACGCCTAACCTATCCGTTTATGCATCATGAAAACATGTCAAGCACAGGTAGATAAATTATGACCACCTTGCTACGAATTTACATGGGAATATTGCAAAATTTAACTAGATGCAAGAAAATATAAACTATCCTCTGAAATCAGTGATGTACTCTATCATATCCTGAGTTCAGTCACATTCTTAATTTCAGCATTTAACATTAAAATTAAGCGATTGTTAGCTTCAGCCTTTATTTCTAACGAGTTAACTGCTATCGGCCACGTCATTTACGCATGTATTGCAAAAGCATGTCATCCTCTTTCATTTTGAATTTCCCCTTTAGTAAACAGCAGTCAACGGGTGTTATTAATAGACTCCAACATCGTTTTCGAATGTCGAGAGAGCTTGCAGGTGTTCATAGGGAAAAAACAGTAATGTTCGATGATGGACAGCATTTTGTGCCGAATGTTTGTTTCCTTATTCACTCATGTAACTTAACTTGACTGCACTATATCATGAAAACATATTCCAAGCGCCAGTATAGAATTGATAACGTCTCGCTATAAATTTACATGGGAATAGCCTCCGAAATTTGACTTAACTGAATTACATAACTGGACTTACAAAACCAAATCCATGACCACTGCACTGTGTGAAGAGGCTAGAATGGATCACCTATGAAAAGGAGCAGCTCTAGATTATCTTAAGCGTATTATTGCCTTGAAAAAAGTCACTTCTATAGCAGCCCAGGAACATGATGAAATAAACTCATTCATATACTTCATCATAATCATTTCCCTTTATCCACCTCTAGCCAGGCAAATATGGTTCCTCTCCACTTCGGTCTTTCCATCACTCCTCCAACACTGCGTCCCAGTCCAGGTTTCTTCCTGTAATACTGCGTTGGATTGTGTCCTTCCATCTCAATCGTGGTCGTCGACGGCCTCTCCTTCCGTGCATTTGCATTTCCGGCCTTTTTGGCATTCTTTCATCATTCATTCGCTTTATGTGCCCAAACCATCTTAGTCGGCTCTTCTCTATTCTATCATTCATCTTTTCTACTCCAATTTCTTCCTGGATTTTCTCAGTCCTTTTGTCTCTACTCTTCTGTATCATACTCCTCAAGAACTTCATTTCAACTGTCTCTATTCAACTCTCATCCTTTGTCGTTGTCCAAGTTTCTGCTCCGTAAGTTGTTACAGGTATATAATACATCTTGTACATAGTTCTCTTTGCTTCCTTTGGCACATCTTTGTCCTATAACATGTTTCTTACACTGTGATAGAAACAGCTTCCAGCTTGAATCCTTTTAGTAATCTCCGCATCCAGTCTAGCATTCTCCATTAATTCACTTCTCAGGTATTTGAACGTCTCCACTACCTCCAGGAGCTTCTGCAGGTCTAATCTGACCTCTCCCTTCTTTCTCCCCTGTAGTCATAACAATAGTTTCACTCTTTTCTACACTTATTTTCAATCTTCCCATTCACCACATCCAACTGTTCTTGAAGCTTCATGTCCTCTTCTCCCCAGATATCGATATCATCTGCAAATAAGATGTTCATTTCTCTTCCTCCTGCGAACTTGTTTGCATGCAAGTACAGTACAACATTCCTTGTTCATTGCCATGATCATTTTTATTAATCCCTGTCCAATTCCTTTTTGCACCAGACTGTCCCAAACTTTTTTTTTTGCTAGGGGCTTTACGTCGCACCGACACAGATAGGTCTTATGGCGACGATGGGATAGGAAAGGCATAGGAGTTGGAAGGAAGCGGCCGTGTCCCAAACTTTAACCCTGGGGACACTGTCATATGCCTTTTCAGTGTCAATGAATGTCATATCATTCTCATACTCCCATTGCTTTTCCATTAGTTGTCTCATAACAAAAATGGGCTCTTGTTGACATTCGGAACCCAAACTGATTTTCCTGTATCTGATTTTCAACCCTCTACCTTATCCTACTTTACAGTATCCTCTCCATTATCTTAGCAAGATTTAACAACTCAATTGAGGAAGCTCTCTCTTTTGAATGAATCGGTTCGTTCAGGACCGCATGCCGCTTCCTCAGTATTGGTGCATTTCCAATTGGGAAAGTAGTAGTATTCATTTTCACCTTTTTCTTTGTGAAGGCCAGACTTTTATATATGTTGTGTAATTTGCCATAAGCTAAATAAATAATATTTGTGAATGCTCTTTCTGTTTTGATATTCTGGCAATCCAAGGGAAAGCTCTTGTAGCTTTAAAAAAAAAGAAACTGAGGATATGCTTCTGCAAACACCAACACTTATATAGGTCCAATAATTTGAATTTTTACTTGTAACATTCTTTTACTATGAGATTAACAGACTTCTTTTTCCTTCCTCAGGTAAAGTTATAAGTTTCAACTGCAAACTTTGTGAATGTAGATTCAACGATCCTAATGCCAAAGAAATGCACATGAAAGGACGTCGTCATCGTCTGCAGTATAAAAAGAAGGTGAATCCAGAGCTGGTTGTAGATGTGAAGCCATCACTTAGATTGCGGAAGATGCAAGAAGACAAACTTCGTCGGCAGCAAATGAGGGATGAGTACTGGCGGCGACGCGACGAGGAGAGGTGGGGGTGTGTTAAATTTTTTATTTTTCTTCCCCTATATTATTCTACATTACTTCAACAGGCAACATATCTGTAATTATAAATCATGTAGTACCTGGTAAGGAGCAAGACCTATACTAGTTTGACTGAAAATTGCTTTGTTATTTCTGTTATACAAATTTTGTTTGCTGGGCATGTGAGAGCAATCCAAAGTAGCAGTAGGGTGTTACAAGTGGGAATATGTATAATTATTATTTTAGTGGTCCATATGTGAACTGTTGGTTGCTGGCAGAGATTATGCCTTCAAGATTGCTGATCACATGTTTTGTAAGTAACCCATGTGCCTTTAAGTTTGCTTTAGGCACAAGTAGCTTAAACCTTTTACAGAGTTCGTAGTTCAAATTCTATTAATAGGTTACGTTTGGGGTTCTGTTATTGGGCCTTTGTATGCCATTGAGCAGTGTGTATCTACCTTAAGATCTGTAAAAAGTCAGAGATACTTCTATGGACCACCTTGTATTGACCTAATTTTTTTTTTACCTATATGTATATGATTAACATTTAAGACATTATGCATCGTAATGAATATAAAAGCAAGTTTTGAATTCTTTTGAAAACTGTTATGAAATTAAACTACATGGGTTGATTTTTTAAAATGGTGGCAACTATAGATACACAGTATACTTACAACATTACGTGTTTTGCAGGCCTTCAAAGTAATCACCCCTGTTCTGTAGCACTCGTTCCCAGCGATGTAGAAGCTGTAGGATGCCATTTAGTAGAGTGCCTCATCTCTGAAAGTCGCTGTCGGTGGCCTAGAGTATGTCAGCCACTGTGCGAAGGCGGACCTGTAAAAGTGATGCTTTACTTTTAGCAGTGAAATTGTCGCTGGGGCTGTGATTTGGAGAATAAGGGGTGGGTGGTAAAGCACTTCCCGGCACCAGCGATTGATCACTTGACCCTAGATGACGCCACTCGTTTGGAGTTTCAGCTGCTGTTCATAAACTCTGGCCCAAGTCTCGGCAACAGTCATTATCCGCTGTAAGAAGGCCTCACCGTCTCGTTCATAGCGCTCGAGGTGCGTACGGACTGAATCCTATTGCAGCCATTTTTTATGTTTGGTCAAATGATGTGGAACCCATTTGAAGGCAATTTTCTGCATTCCCAACCGCTTCTCCAGGATTTGCAGCACAGTCGAAGGCGCCAGCTCTGTATTGTTAGCAGACTAACAATCCACCAGTACTCCACGTTCTCATTCTGCACATCTTCATTACTTACTGCAGGATAATCAGGCCACGGCATGTCTGCCACATTTTGTCGTCCTTGTTCAAAGACCTTGACCAATTATGTTACAGTACGGTAAGGTAATGCACTTTCACCGCAAGCCTCTTGCAATCCTTTGTAACATTGCCCTGCATTGCGCCTTCTAGCGTATTAACTTTCAACCAGCTCCTTTGATCTTCCTTCGAAATTGCAGGTGTGCTCCACGAGCGCACGCTCAAAACTGCGTTCTTGTTGCACAAGTGCATGGCATGTGGAGGGTAAGTTCAATTATGCTCTTGGAGGTTGGGTATCCATATATTAAAAGTGAATCTCAGTAGAACCCGTATTTAACGTTTTTGAAGGGACTTGATTTTTTAACCTTAAAATGGGGGTTTACCTTAAATTGAGGTTTCAGTAAAGAGCCACATTTTCCACAGCTCTTGCCTGTATTAACGTAAATTGTACATCACACATTATTTACACAGTGAAAGCAATAAAACAAGATATTTACCGTGCACACTGTACTGTAGTTACGGTATGTACTTCATTTTGACAGATTTTTGTTGGTGAATGCAAAACCATTTTGGTTTAAGGTTCTTATAACAATACATGATTTTTCATAAAAAGTTGGAAAAGATAACAAACTCGCACAAATAACAAATTAAAATCAGTATGCAATAGCAATCTGTACAAACATTTCCGTTGCTGTTTTCCAATTTTCTAATTCCATTAATAGTCACATCATGCAACCAATAGATGTTGGGAGTTTCTAAGCAGCTGAATGGGTGGAAAACAGCTGTAAACAAATTATGTACTAGAAGAGTCAGCAGCAAAGACGACCCAACATTGAAGAAAAAAGACATTGCTGCCTTGGATAAAACCTCAATAGAAAAAAAAAATGTTAGTAGAGAATTTACAGCATTCTTTCAGGAAATGTGAAATTTTCCTTTGGAATCCTGGAGACGGTATTCCTGTCCCTATGTGTAGAGCTCCAGAAAAGCCGCGTGCCCCTGACTGGACGGCCAGCTTGCCTGGTAACAATACTAATAATCCAGGCTGGCATTGCAAACTGTTGCATTGTTTTAAGTAATTGTACAGGTGTCAAAATGATCCCTACCACTGTCTGGGGTATGTCATATCAAAAATCTATGGGAATGTAAATATTTTGCTGACTACGATACATCACTGTAAACGAGAAGAAAAACGATGAAAAGTCTAGATATTTGAAGAGAAATGATACGTGAATGCGCATGATATTAAAGAATAATCGAAGGCGAGTGTCATTTTGACCCCTTCTGCTGTTCTAGTTTTAATTGGAAAAGACTCTCTGTATAAACAATGAACTCAATACAGTAACTCTCATGAGAACTGAAAAGCAACAATTTGCCATTGTGGTGACTGTTTTGCCAAGTCATGAGAAAAAATTCCAGGAATCTATTGTTGGAAGATGTAAGACATTATGGATAAAGGAAAAAACGCTAAATGCGTTCTTTGAAATAGGTGCCAAGAACTGGAAAACACAAATAGAAAAAAACATCTTGAGTATAATAATTTGGTCACCCCTGTACATAGCATCTCAATCTTCACAAATGACGTCAATTCAGAGAAGTCGTACTAGTCAGTATCTGTGTAAGTTACATCAAACTGTCCGTTTTCAACTTGACCAGATTCCAGTAAATAAATGTAAATGTGTGTTTTAAAAATATTTATTTTTATTTTTGATAAATTGCACAAAGTGTTCTTGGGAATGGAAATCGTGGGTTACTAGTTCTCTGTTCCTGGTTGGAACTAGTATTCCCCATAATACAAACAGTGGAGGTGAGGCTAAATGCACAAATCAAGCCTTACAACACAAATAAAATACCAAGGTTTTTAACTTAATACAGGGATATAAACAAAATATTCAGGAAATGACTGAAAATTTGCAAGGATGTAATGTATTATTACAAGCCGTTTGTGTTAACTGCGCAGTGGTAGGTGCATGTGTGCGTAAGACATTACATTCATTCTCATTCTCTCCCTGTGTGTGTCATTCTCAGTAGAATCTGTTTGATAGAACAGACAGTGGAGCAGTTGGGCTTCACCTTTGTTAAAAATGTCGTTTAATCCTTCATGGGTGGGTTCATATTTTGTTCTCAATACCAAAGGGAAAGCTCACTGTTTAATTTGTCATGTCATTTCAAGCGTAAAGTCTTAACCGTGCGACGACACTACAACAATAAACATGTTTCCACCTATGATGACATTGTTGGCGCAGCAAGAACCTAACAAATTGCCAAGTTAAAATCGGAATTGCTAAGTTCTTCAGATACGTAATAACTTACTCATTAGGAATTGTTTTACATGCAATTAAGGAGATTTGTTTTCGTTTTTGGTTTTGTATTATTATGAACTGTTTAGAATTAGATGTGCTGCTAAGAAAAAACACCGGGTGAGTTGGCAGCACGGTTTGGGGCGCTCAGCTGTAAACTTGCATTCGGTAGATATTGGGCTCGAACCCCACTGTCGGCAGCACTGAAGATGGTTTTCTGTGGTTTCCCATTTTCAAACCAAGAAAATGCTGGGGCTGTTCGTTAATTAAGGCCACGGCCGCTTCCTTCCCATTCATACCCTTTTCCTATCCCATCATCACCATGAGACCTATTGCAAAAAAGAACCCACAAAGATAATTATTTTATCTCCCTGTCCCACAGATACTTGAACCCAATACTTTAGAAGGCACAGTTCGAGGACGTTATGGGCTATTGTTGCTCTGAAAATTGCAAAAAACAGATGTTTTTCAATTCTGAATTTAAATAAATGGAGAACTAGGACTTCTCTTTCTGATGCGGACTTTAGAGGCTGTAGTTAGAATTTCTGCTGCCAAATCGATTGTACCCATTATTGGTAAATTAGTTTCCGCAAAACGATGTCAGCAATCGACTTAAATGCTAAATGTACATTAAGGCAAACGCAAAGTATGTACAGAAAAAATTGTGTTTGTGTGTTCACAGAACTGTCATAAATAATAGTGTTTTCATAAGCTGCGCGTTGACTTGATGACCTGTGGTTCTGCCTCTCTCACTTCCCCTCCTTGCCCCACCACCGCAACGGTGCTATAGCACAGCACCGGGGCTGCTGACGGCTGGCCGGGGCCATGGGAGCACCTTAGTTGGAATCGCTTGACTTAACCTGTAAATTCAGTTCTCACGAACACCAACAGGTCCTTTTAAGTTAGTTAGGTATTTCACTTTGATGCCTTGCCGATTCACTTTTGGATGTGGAAGAATGCCTTCTATTTGCTATCAATTTATGAACGAAATATCATCTTTGGATAGGAACACCTTGTTAGTTTCTCCTGAGTTTGCGTGCCCATAACTTCCACTTCATCTCCCTCCCTCTGTGGGTGGGGCGGTGAAATAATACCCAGGGCACCCTATGCCTGTCATAAGAGGAACTTGAGCGTGGTTTAGTGACCACGGGTCCCTTAGCTGAATTCTATAATTGGTTCCACTTGATTGTGTCAGGCCCTCCGTTGGTCAACGCGTGTTCTTTTTTGACCCCAGTGCTATTAAGTTGAGGGCTAGGGAGTCTTTTAATTTCAATGCCCTTCGTGGCCCTTGTATTTCTGTGGCCGGTAGCTTCGTTTTTCGAAGTGTTGGTTTAGTCCATTTTTTCTCTCCATTAGTGTTATATAGAGGACGGTCGCCTAGTTGTACTTCCTCTTAGAACAATTGTCATCAGTACCACTATCTCATTATTCTGGATTTTGTAGGCATATTGGTATTTTGATGTCCCTCACTTTCCTCCAGTGAATGTCAGAGTCCTAGAGCCAGGTCATAAATATTCATTTGTTAAGTTTTCAAGCTGGACTTGATCTTCATGTGGTTCACTGCATTCATGAAATTATGCCCAAAAAATAAGTTCTGAAAATGATGTTCATGGTCAAGTTTTCCCTTTTCTTTAGACTTTTTTCCTTCTCATTCTCCCTGCTGCCCTTCCCCTTTTTTCTGCATTTCTATTTTTGCTTGTAAAGTAATTCTGCCAGGCTTTTGAGTTGGCAATAGAGAGAACTTCTTGTGGTTCTAGTTTTTCGATCCTTGACCTCTCAGAAGGCCTACACAATGCTTTCTTGAAATGTGAAGGATTAACTTTCCTTTAGGGCTTTTGGAAGCTTTCATTGGAGTTGATGGGTGTTTGAATCTAGATGTCCTAGGATGAGAGTCTGAGAAGACTGTGGGCCTGTCTTCAATAGCGATTATAGATTTTTGGAATGATCGTTTGAAGAAATAGGAACAGGATCCAGTGAAAATGGGCAAATGATATACACGAGAAGTTTAAAGACTGGGTTTTGTTTGAGTCGGATATTGTATCTGGAGACTAGGGCAGGTGGTGGTGTTGATTATTGTTTTAAGAGGAAGTACAACTAGGCAACCATCCTCAGGAGACTAGGGCACCTCGGGATGGTCTGTGGAGGTGACCATTGCTGGTTTTGAAGTGTTTGTGTATTTCCAAAATTCTAAAAGTGATGTGTCCCTCACAGCAAATTTGAGGTTTTTCTGGAATTATACACATAGGGACAGGAATTCCTTCTCCAGGATTCAAAGGGAAAATTTCACATTTCCTGAAAGAAATGTTGTAAATTCTCTACTGCAACATTTTTTTTCTATTGAGGTTTTATCCAAGGCAGCAATGTCTTTTTTCTTCAATGTTGGATCGTCTTTGCTGCTGACTCTTCTAGTACATAATTTGTTTACAGCTGTTTTCCACCCATTCAGCTGCTTAGAAACTCCCAACATCTATTGGTTGCATGATGTGAGTGGCATTAAGGAAGAGCACTACAGGACGTCGTGTCCCTCGCATAACGTACTGGTGTGAAATATAAGATTGTAGGAATGGCCATTGATGAATAGTTACTTGCAGAGGGATGTTCTTTTCCACCAACTATGGATGAAATACATTACTAAGAAATTCGTAGAAGATTTCCCGTCATCCAGCCGTTTAGGATTTCCCAATGCCTCATTCTGTGGGCATGTTAGCTATGTATTGAAGGTATTTGTACTGAAAGAAAAAAAAAATTATGCCATTCTCCTGCAGCATTTCCAGTCAATAAAGCAGTTAGCCACTCTTTCTCTGAGTTAACTTCTCCTTTTCTAGCAAGCACTTTTCCTTTGGGTTTTAGGAAAAGAAGCTGTTTCTTCCCTGTTGAATATACGCCATGGGTCAATGGAGAACAGTTTACAATTTTCTCCAAGAATTGAAGGATCTTCTTGAATCAGTTCCTAATATTTTCTTGGGGATCTGCAGCATGACGAAGAATTGAGTTCTGTGGGTTTTTTTTGTTAGTGGCTTTACGTCGCACCGACACAGGTCTAATTGTGACAATGGGAAAGCAAAGTTATAGGAGTTGAAAGGAAGCGGTTGTGGCCTTAATTAAACTACTGCCCCAGCATTTGCCTGGTCTGAAAATTGGAAACGATGGAAAGCCATCTTCAGGGCTCCCGACAGTGGGATTCGAACCCACTATCTCACGGATGCAAGCTCACAGCTGCATGTCCCTAACCGCACTGCCAACTTGCCCAATGTTGTTAGTGTTAGACATGGATTCGTCTTCAAGAAAGACTGGCACCATTTTCTTCTTGGCCATCCATCTTTTAACAGGAATGGTCTTTTCAGCTCTTTAAGCTGCTGAACGCTATTTTGCAGGTCTTCCATTGTAATGCAAAATTCTGCTTTACAAAGAGAAAGAGCCCTTTCTACTTATATGCTCTCCTTCTCTGCTGTGAAGAAAGACTCAGACCCAATTTTTTGCCTTGGTGGAGTCTTTCCGTGGACTTTATCCCTCGGGTGTTCCTCAGAACACCATGGGCCGATTGCAGAAACGGTATTTAGACGATGTCTACGGTTAAACAATGCCTAAGCATGGCTGCCGCATTGCAGAGACGTTATTTATCACTTAGACACTGTCTAAAACCGATGTTCAACCGGTCATGTTTAAACACTGCCGAGAGCACTGTTTAACCTCAAATGAGAGGAGTGAATCACAGAGGTTATGTAGCATAAAATATGTAATTTGTATGATCATGTTGAAACGGTTCCGAAAAGAAAGGTTAGTCCGACGGCATCTCTGTGGGTCGCCCGCTGCTAAATCACAGCAATTCGTTTGACATGCACGGGGAGATAACAATAAAATAAGGTTTCGCTTTACGAGAGACTTGTTTCTTGAGACTGACAAAGTGACAGTCCGGTAACTGTCAACTTGAATACAATTCTTGGCAACCGATATATTTTATTATGTACATGAGGTAATTTTCAAGGAATTATAGGTCACTTCGACTACATACATATCAGAATTGTGTGTCCCGATCGTCTGAGGGCTGTCACATATATCAATCAGGAGGGATTCACTTATATTTACTGCCAAGTAAACACACATAATAGTGAAAACTAAAAAGTAGGTTGTATGGGATTTTTATATATATCATCGGCAACTATCAGATAGGAAAAGGCAAGTGGTGGTGATTATCGTTTAACACGTTGAGTGCCATACGACCCCATATGGGTACGTGAGAGTAGCCAAGTTTTTGAACTTCACGTCCCCATATGGGGTCGTACGTTAGTTCTAAATCAAGAACTGTGCGAACCCATTTGGGTGCGCAGTAAGTATGTGTTTCGAAGATGTATAAAGTCTCTTCCTCCCATCTGCTGGTCGTCTATTTAAAGTACGAGCATAGTCCACCTTCCATTTCTCAATTCCTGTTTTGGCGCGACCCCATATGGGTACGTCAAGAGTGCTTTGTAGGGTGACAAAGTCATTGTCTATCTCACGCACGGGTTGTTTATGTTAGTGTGCAGTGCTGTGAGTTTCCTTTTCTTTTTTAAGTCGTTACGAGTAAATCGATCAGTAAAAGACTTAGTGCAGACTGTTTGGATGATATATCAAACAAGTCGGACAATGATGATATAGACGAAGTATATAGTTACAGTGATTTTGAACCCAGTATACAGCAAATATCAATCTCGCACGTTCAACCACATTCATGAATTACAGTCTTCAGCACACACTTCCCCACTGTACTCCTGGTTTCAAAGCCAGCTGTTGCAACAATTATGACCGTCTTCAACGATATAGTCACCGGTTTCCCATGTGCATAACCAGCGCTGCCAGTTTCTCTTACTCAAATTGAAAGTTATACAAAAAAAATGGTATACTTATTCAATATTCCGTAACTACTAATTCTTCTTATAATATTATTCTGTTACATCCTAATTTACCAAATTCACATGATTTTCACTACTTTATATAACTATATTCTATACAAAAATTTCCTAACCTAAAATCGGAAGATCGTCATTTACAAACATTTCCTGACCTTAAATCGGAGATCGTACTTTTTAACGGCTCCAGTATGAACAAGATAACATATCTATCATAATCAACAGCATATAACGCATCCCCGCAAAGGAAAATGTAAGTATGACCGAGCGTCGGGACAGTAACTACTGTATAAGTACGACCCCATATGGGGGCACGTGTACGTGTACAGTTCGTAATGACCAATACGACCCCATATGGGGTCGCAATATTTTACCTAATATACATAATAAGTTAACCTAATATATCATAAATACATCCTCATATCAGCGATCATTTGCTTGGTTAAGCCTGTGAACATTTTGGCACCAGGGAGTAACTCGATGTTATTAGCTCACGGCACTAGACGGCAAGCCTATGAAAGTTGGTCTGGCACTCAACGTGTTAAAGAGGACTGAGGAAGAAGAGCCGTGGCCATAACAGCCCTAGTATTTGCCTGGTGTAAAAATAGGGAAACTACGGAAAACAATCTTCACGGCTGCCGATGATGCGTTTCGAACCTACGATCTCCAGAATACAAGCTACATCTATATGGCCCGTACAACACACTCGGTTACACATTACTATTGCTTCATCTTCCCTTCGTCGAAGCTACCGTATTTATGAGTAGATTACACTAGCTGTAACAACGCTTTAATGAAAGCTACACTTCCCCGTACGGTGCCGTGTCGCTTTAGTGTCGATAATGATATTTAATTTCCACCGAAAACGATACTCTTATCTGTGGGCAAGTCATGCTCAGCCATATTTGAGTAATGTGTAGGAAGACAAACAGCTGACTGGCGTTCGGCACGCGCACCGGCGAATTTCATTGGTTGCGACAAGCAAAGAGTTGCCTGAAAGATACTTCTGTATCCATTTTCAAACCAAAATTGAAACTTTAAGGGATGTCTAGTTAAACATCGACTGAACATTGTTTATGCAATGGAAGATCGTGAACGATTTAGGCGTTGGTTAGGTAGACGATGTCTAAGGCTTAATTAGTCATCGTTTCTGCAATCGGCCCTAAGTCTCTGCAGCCTATTTAATGGACGTGCCATCTTGAGCCTGCATTGCCTCTTACATCTGGCGGGTTGGTATTTCAAAATATGCCTTTTTAACATTGCACTGTAAAAGAAAAAACACCTACTTACTAAAATATATTCTTCAGAATAAAACAAAATATAATTTCCAAAACTGCTGAAGGACCAAACAAGGAAAAGGGAGAAAATGTGTGTAGTTAACGCTAATTTATAAGAACATTTGAGGTTTGTATTTCCTGACTAATTGGGTAATACGTCTAATAACTTAGACTTACTATTTTGCTGATATCGCATAGTTACAGATTATGTCTACGTTTATCATGTAGATAATTACATAATTTTCACATTACCGTAATAATTTAGGTTGGTGTGATAGTTCAAAGCACCCCTTGAGACGAGACCCAAGTCTCGTTCCTGGCAGCACTATACCGCTGTCTTTTTGCTGTGTTCCTAACACAAGATGAGTTTCCGTGGTTTAGGTTTCTCAGTTTTGGATGCTAATTTCCTTCTTGCCTGCAACCTGATGCGTGTCTTCCCCCAATGCCAGGTTTGTAATTTATTGTGCTGAAAGCCTTTTCCGTTTCATTTCCTTAGTAATACATTTTGTTTCTGCATTGTGGTATTCATTCATTGGTTAGTTTATTCCGTCCCAAAAATGTTCCAGATTACCAGTGTGAAATTTCCCTGCATCTGTCGTTCCTCAAGCTATAGTTTCATCGCATCGATCGTCAGAAAAAAAAAAATTGTCCTCTGCTGCAATATTCTTGCATTGATCGATCATTTGTAAGAAATATATACACACAAGTTTTGTGAATTTAAAGCAACAGCTCGATATTAAGCATAAAATAGCAGCAACATGTTAAGCGAGAACATGCGACTGATTAGAGTTGCTAGTTTTGAGCAAGGATCTTGTAGGCTTGGGTGGAGTGCGCAGGTTATTCACACTCAATCACACTACGGGCCTCCCGGCGCAAACGCTTCACTTCGACCCATTAACAGACGCCCAGAAGTATAAGAATTAAAATGGGGGCACTGTTAATCAAGATTTGCCACTATTTTCCGTGTTGCTGTTGGCTGGCAAGGGCTGCCACCTTAGTTGAAAATGAGAAAATAGTGCATTTTACTTGCAAATTATGTGCAAAACAAGTGGGTGGTTCATACTACTAAGGTTTCTAATTGCATTCTAGTTATGTTCAGTAGGGTTTATCTTGCTCCTTTCTAGTTTTGGTACTTCTAGTTCCTTCAGAATTGTAATAGTTTCCTTTTTTATGGCACTTGTCTTACTGGCAAAATTTGCGGCTGTTAAATCTACTATTTATTTCCCTAAGGATGATGGAAGAGGAAGAGCGTTTGTATTGGGAAGAACGCCGCCGTTATGAAGAGGAAGTGGAATACTTTGAATGGTACAGGCGATATGGCAGGGATCCTCGTGCTCTGCCTCCTCCTCGGCCCTTTGTTCCTGGTATGTTACCTCCTGTGGTAAGTATCATAGTGTTTGTGTTGACTATAAAATTTCTCTGTATTTAGTTAAGTAATCTGAAAGTGTTGCCAAGCTTAGCTATGGAAAAGAGCTGCGTGTTGATGGCTTGGATTGAAGGTTGATTTTTCTAGTGTTTTCAGAGATCCACCAGTTTTTTCTGTTTTTCAACAAAATGTAACCCATAAAACGAATCAACGGTCATTGTTTTGCATTTATTTTATTGTCCCTTGTAAGGAGAAGAGGTCCTGAGTCGATAGAGGCTGATCATTAGAGATGGGAGTTACATATTAACATGATACTGTATCCTAATCCATAACAGTGAGCTGTTCCAGAAATATTAATTTCCTCTGGAGACTCCGATACAAAAGAGTCTCACCGAAACCAGGGGAAGAGTAGGGAGTTTGATTGGCTAACTGGTATTAGGAAGTATAGCAGCATGCTAAAGCGTGCACTCCTGCGCAGGCGCGAGCGATACTTTTGTAACAGTTTAGTGGCAGTACTAGCATTCCTATACCGATACTTGCTGGTCGGCTACAGATATTCTTTAGTTATTTGAAGTACTTTGTATTAGGTTTACTGGTGGTAACTGGTAATACATACAGTAGCGTAGTTCCTCGGAACAATTACACGTGGTCTTCCAATCTTGCATCTCGAGTTTCACTCAGTGTTCTGGACAATGAGTCGGTGGATGTATTACATCGGATACGATTTACGTGAACAAAAACTCAATTGCAGGAAAACGGTTTCCTAGAAACGCATTGAAATAAGGTACCCAATAATAATAATTTTTAAAAAATTGATAATTCTACCGGTTCATATATTTCTGGTAATGTACATGGAACTCAAATATCAGGTCCTGAAAAGCTATCGCAGGTCCCATTTTGTGAATCTGTGCGTCCTGAAATTTCGTCATCGACTGCAACCTGGGAGGCAGTGCACCAAAAGCTGCTACCATAATTTTTACCAGTACAAAAAAGGGTGATATACAGAAAAAAGAAAAGACGCTGGACAAGCCACCTACACTGTTGCTTACCACATACCCACAACCTTCTGTAAATGGCAAATGACTATTTTGGAGCCTTTTACACTGGATTTACAGAGCGAGTTGGCTACACGGTTTGATTTACGTAGCTGGTTGGCTTTTATTCGGTAGATGGTGGATTCGAACCCCTCTGCCGGCGGTCCTCAAGATGGTTTCCCATTTTCACATCAAGCAAATGCTGGGACTGTTCCTCAGTTAAGGCCATTGTTGCTTCCGACCTAGTCCTGTTCTGTTCTATCCTATCGTCACCGTAAGATCAGTCTGTGTCAGTGCAATGTAAAAAAAACAAATAAAAAATACTGGCTTAAACTCTGCTTACGTCTTGCCTAGGAGGGCAATTTTTTCATGACCCATTCCGGCGGCATCAACATTTTATGAAGTCTGGCCCTAATGTCTGTTTAACTACAGATCCTTGGACATCTACAAATTCACATAGCAGCTACTGCGTTTTTTATACATGAAGGTTTCGGAGTATTGGTTCTCGGAATGTAAATGGGTCATTGCAGCCATTTTTCTAAGAATAGTTAAAAATGTGACGAGCTAGCGAAAGGGACAGTGGGACAGGAGAAAGCGAAATGAAGATATAGTTTTGCTATTTATAAGTACTTACTAAGGTGCAGTTAGGGGCTGCAAGAGACAGCAGGTATAAGGAATGTTCCTTCCAAAAGTTGACCTGCAACTAGTATTATGTTACTTTTATATCGTAATACTCCAACCTAATACTACAGTGTAACGAATACACAGGAACATTATGCTGGAAAGTAACCATTTGCCCCATCCCTACTGATCATAAGGGCTCTCAGCTCATGGTTTCCTATGATAAAATGGCATTGAATTAGAGCCAACCTAAGAAGTTCACCATAAAGATTAGTGCTTTCTTAATATGTACTCGATCCTGTCCTCATCTTCCTACGTTTATATCCAGGCAGCCTTTCTGCCTGAGGTTAGTGGTCATCCTGCAGTAACTACATTTTGTCACGGTGAGGTGATTTATGACTACTGTGGCATTGTTGGCTGGCAACCCACTTCCATGTACTAGGCAATGTCTTGGGTATTTGGCATGCAGAACTCAGCGAGAGGTTGAACAAATTTTTCTAACTACATGGGTTCAGTAATTATTTATGGTTTGCATGCATTTTGTATTTGGCATAATACAACATATTTTCCTCTTACATTGTTGGTAAATAAAATGTGTGGATTGATTATTTTAAACATGACATTGTTTCTATTTGTTCTATGCAGAGGTGCCAACTATTACGGATTGTCCGTAATGATTACGGATTTCACTTCACGATTACGGCATAACGGTCGAAGGGGAAATTATTACGGAAAAGCAACCTTGTCACGATAAAAATTAATTTCTGTGAAAAAAAGGAAAGAAGTAAGAAATGTTCAATCTCTTAGAGCATTACTGGTCAACCCGCCTCGTTTCAATGCTTGTACGTTGGCTACCAAACATATTTGGCAGTTATTTGGTCGTCACTTCCTTTAGTTTCCCGCGAGCGTTGTGAAATCACGGCCAGCTACATAGATATACGCTGCTTTCTTAGCTAGAATGACGCGGGAATGACGTATCAAGTCGGCCGTGAGGTAGGCTCTACTCCTTGCCTTGCTGTTCTCCAGTGCGCACATTCAGCTCTCTGTTGTGTTCGTAGAAAGAATGGTATATATTTAGCGCATTTCAATTCTAATTATCCTAGACGTTGATTCGGAAAGTAGTGATTGGTTTTGTGAAATGAAGTGGAGCAATTGTCAAATAGCATCTTCTTCTAAGAAGACAGCAGTGTTACAGAAATATCGAGACGGTTACACAAAGGAATGGCCATGCTTGCTTGCCTCACGTGTTAGTGAAAACCACGTGTTCTGTAGTGTGTGTTCGTGTGATTTCTCTGTGGCTCACGGTGGACGAGATGATTGCAGAAGACACATAGAATCCAAGAAACATCACACATACGGTGAATCAAAATTACGAAACCAGTCTGTTTCATCGTTCTTCGTAAAAAGTAATAAAACTGCGGTGACAAATGCCGAATTATTGTTCAAATCATTTCTTTTGGAGCATAATATTCCGTTATCAGTTTCACACCACGCTGGAAATTTGTTTAGATCAATGTTCCCCGACTCAAAAATATCTCAGAAATATGGTTGTGCAAGAACTAAAACCTCTGCTTTAGTTCAATACACGGCATCTGAGGCAAAACAGGAATTAAGTGAACTTTTGCAAATAACGCCTTTTTCCTTGGCTACTGATGGTAGTACGGATTCAAATGCAGTTAAACTTTATCCTATAGTTGTCTCTTTCTGTAATGCTCAGAGGTTAAATATCAACTCTTCTGTTGTCATTGTTAGAGAGTAGTGACAATACTGCTGAGGGAATTTTCTCTGTAATTAATAGTGAATTGTCTTCTTTAGCCATTCCATGGGAAAATTGCATTTCTTTTTCATCTGACAATGCATACACAATGATAGGGGCAAATAAAGGTGTTGCCAAATTTGTGAAGAACAGGCATTCTTCTGTTTATGTCCCGGGTTGTTCATGTCATCTCATACACATCTGTGCACAAAAAGCAGCAGCCCAATTGCCAGTCAATGTAGAGAACTTTTTGTTTCAGTTATATTACTATCTTGACAAGAGTTCTAGAAGACAAAACACGTTGAAAGTTTATCAGGCTGTTTGTGGCACAGAGGGTCACAAAATTTTGAAATATGTTAGTACCCGTTGGCTCTCGCTTCTTCAGTCTATTGATAAGAGTTCTTGAGCAGTGGGAAGCTTTGACACTCGTGTTTTGTAGTGAGACCCACCATAAAAGTGAGACCACCAAGCAGTTTGAAACTGTGAAATCTTTCATACAAGACCCACACACAAAACTGTTTTGCTACTTTCTTCAGAGTACACTTCCTGTTTTTAACTCTGTCAATATATTTCTGCAACAAGATGCTCCAGCCTTACATCTTCTTAGGAGGAAACTTACTGGTCTTTTAACTGACCTATTGGTCAGATTTGTTCAGAAATTTCACGACGATATAATTTGAAGTTTGCACTACAGAGCGTGGGTTTTTTTTTTTTTTTTTTGCGTGTAGCTCTAGCAAGGGAAGCCTGAACTACGTAACAAACATGGCATGCATGTTACTGCTGTCCACGTGAAGAGCAGCGAAGTTTAGTGAGATATTTGTGTGCCCCGGGGCGTACACGGCGTGAAATACACAGGGACATGCATGGCATGTATGGGGACGGCTGTCTGGATCTTAGCAATGTCTCTGGTTGTGTGCATTCTTCCAAGAGGGCAGTGAACCTTAACAATTCGCCACGTTCCGGGCGGCCAGCAACAGTTTCAACTCCGTAGAATGTCCGCACCATTCAGGCATCGATTTTGAATGACCGGCATGTGCACCCGCGAACCTTATCGCAGACGTTCAACCTTTCTTAAATGATGTAGTGAGACATTGTTCATGACACGTTGAAATTCCATATGGTCATAGTCCGCATGGCCTTACTTCTAAATTTAAGTGTCTCAAAGCAAATGAGCATAGCCTTTCCTCTGTTGCCAGCGCGCTACGTCCGCGAGAACAGCTGATGCAAAATGACCGCGGTAAACAGCCCTAGTAAAATGTAATACCGTACTCAGAAAAACTGAATATGGATTGAAAGCAAATTCACAAAAACTACACTCCTTAACAATATCTGACACTAATAAGAGAATATATTATTAAGAATAAAAGAGAATGAGGAAATAAAAAATCACTCACCGCTAATGACTGGCACAGGAACGAGGTTATGGCCTACAAAGGGAATACTACACTGATCTCAGAGTCACTAGAACCCTCCGACAATATAGAAAGCACACTAATTACTGAAGGAAAATGTAAAAGACCGCGAAGTGTACCGAATACCATACACGCTGAGATAGGTTAACCACGTGGTGAATGCAAATATTGGAGTTGGCAACTGGGTTTCGAAATCGTGCTCTGTCGATATAAATCGATATGAATGGCAGATTGGGATTGGTCGGATGTCTATGCTTCAGCACATATCCACCAGATAGAGCCAAAATCTGCCGAAACGTTAATTTAAAGTAGAGCCGTGTGAAGTATAGTGCTCGCTGGGTGCCTGTGGACCTGATGGACAACCACAAGGGCCAGTAAATGGCAAGCATAGATCGCCCCGTGGCGTAACAGCCCAGAAGGGCCATGGCTTACCAAGCTACCGCTGCTCAGCCCGAAGGCCTGCAGATTACGAGGCGGCGTGTGGTCAGCAAGACGGATTCTCTTGGGCGTTGTTCTTGGCTTTCGAGACCGGAGCCGCCAGCTCCTCAATTGTAATCACTTGGGCTGAGTGGACCTCGAAGCAGCCCTCAGATGCAGGTAAAAATCCCTATCCTGGCCGGGAATCGAACCCAGGACCTCCGGGTAAGAGGCAGGCACGCTACCCCTACACCGCGGGGCCAGCATAGATCATCTATGAAAAAACTTTTCCGCCTTGTCAGTACTTCACATTTTATTATATTACCTCGTATTTCGAGAGCTCAACTGCTTCCTTCCTCAGCGGTGCAAGGCTTTAAACAAAGATCCTAGGACTTGACAAGTTTGCACAATACAGTTGTCAAAAGAAATTGTACATGAAATTCTGAAATGTTCAAAATATCTCTTGTGGCTAAAATGTTCACTTATCCTTGCTTTGTCATTTAGTAAAAACTTTAAAAAATAAAATAGCACTATTTGAAAGGATGTCTGCTCTGTTCTTGAAAACTTTGCCTTTCCTTAAATTCCTTATTTACACTTGAAAAAACCTTTACATTTCTTAATCAGTAATGGAAATTTCTTACTTGTATATTTTATTCCAGAAAATTGTCAGTTGATTTACTGCTGAAGTTCTAGGACCTTCCATACAAACCCGAATTTCTCCTCTTAATCTCATTCGACCATGTGAGCCATTTTTAACTGTCAAGTTCCTTTAAAATAAACCACCATCAAAACAACTTAATTAAAAGAAAAGGGACAACTTACATGACTAGTGAACACTTTCATTACTTCAGTTTCATCTGGTTCCAAATATGTCAAAATTAAAACAAAATTACACTTGTCCGAACCAAACATGCCGTTACTCCTGCGCCTGCTACCATTGACCTTACGAGGACAGCTGCTACTTGGACGCTATGCTGCCGGTTACGTAATGTAGGGGAGGGGAAGCGTATCGACGACGGGAACTGTTTCATTCCCTCCCTTTCTTTCCTTTTTTCTTATGATTGTACGCTAATTTGTACATCACATTTTCTTCATTCAGCAGTTCATTTAAATTATTTTCTTTGCTTTTCTGGCCTACCTTCATACAGGTTTTCTCTAGAGCGTCCAGTAATTTTTCTTTCTTTGTCATGTGCAGTATTTCAGTGTCTTTATTTCTGTAAAATTAGGGCTATACAGTGAAACCTCGATTCTCCGTTTTTCGAGGGACCCTGAAAATAAAACGTACAACACGGGAAAACGGAAAATCCGGGAATGAATGAAAACCATCAACAATTTGGCTAAACATCACAAAAATGAAATATGTATAATTATAATCTTACAAAAACTCCTAAACCAAACCAAACTACAGCCCCAGTGCGACTTTGCCTGCCAAGTGACCGCTGCTCAGCCCGAAGGCCTGCAGATTACGAGGTGACGCATGGTCAGTGCGACTAATCCTTTCGGCCGATGTTCCTGGTTATCTATATCGGGGTCGCCGTCTCACCATTAGATAGCTCCACAATTAAAGGTAATCACGTAGGTTGAGTGGACCTGGAACCAGACTTATATCCAGGTAAAATTGCTTGACCTGGTCACAATCGAACCCGGGCCCTGTGGATGAGAAGCGGGCATGTTAGACCGCGAAACCGCATTAATTACCGGTACGCAAGTCAAAATCTCAATACTTTACATTGAGTTTTACCGGGGAAAACTTAGCGAGTTTCCCGTGAAAACTTCTTTCAGTTCAGCAACTTTGATTAGGCTAGCCAAACTCTTGAAAAATCTAATAACACCAAGCCAAACGATAATCGACCACAAGTAGTTTTTAATCCTCTAATCTAATAAAATAAAGCACATTAGATACAGAAGCACCCAAAATGGTGGCGAAATCCCTTCATTTCTTAATCTTTCACTGTAATTTGGTCTCCGGTATACTGATCGTAGTCAGTTTCTGGAAATCTCGTACCGCACAAATTAGGCCTACATCGACTTTTAAAGGTTATGTTGAACTCGAAAACATGGTTTCGAATGCAAGTATCGATCCTTAAAAGTTCTCGAATGCATTATATTCAATTCTGCCCGTCACAAATACAATCAAATTGGAAAGATAAAAGAAATATCATGACAACTTCAGAAATTACGATTATTCGTGACCTTGAGGTCATCTGGAAACTGCGCTCGCTGCACATGTCAGTACGAGTTGGAAATGATGCAAACGATTTAAATGTAACATGCGCAAATAAAACTACTGCGGTTTTTGGTATTTTAACACGAAAACGTAAAATTCCCAGCCTTACATTAGGACTTAAACAGTAATATGCAATCCCAAGACCTCCCATGGCTTTCTTTTTTAATGTAAGGTGCAACATCTGTTCTGGTCTCGCTAACATAATCATGTACGGTAATATAAAAAGTACTGAATTTGTGTTAGGAAGGAGCAGTTTCGATTCCTGCCTGAAAGCCCAGTTTCTGTACAGTGCCCTGAGCAAAGTGCCGAAAACCTGTTCGGCAGTCTGTTCTAAAAAGTGTAAAAATATAAACATCTAACCCTGGACATAATAAGGGCGTTTTATCAGTGCGAACATTTGACGAAACTCGTTCCGTCCTCAAGCAGAGCTGTCGAAATGCGCCGTGTCTCCTTATCAATCAATCAGTCAATCAATCAATCAATACTGATCTGCATTTAGGGCAGTCGCCCAGGTGGCAGATTCCCTATCTGTTGCTTTCCTAGCCTTTTCCGAAATGATTTCAAAGAAATTGGAAATTTATTGAACATCTCCCTTGGTAAGTTATTCCAATCCCTAACTCCCCTTCCCATAAATGAATATTTGCCCCAGTTTGTCCTTGAATTCCAACTTTATCTTCATATCGTGATCTTTCCTACTTTTATAAACGCTATTCAAACCTATTCGTCTACTAATGTCATTCCACGCCATCTCTCCGCTGACAGCTCGGAACATACCACTTAGTCGAGCAGCTCTTCTTCTTTCTCTCAATTCTTCCCAACCCAAACATTGCAACATTTTTGTAACGCTACTCTTTTGTCGGAAATCACCCAGAACAAATCGAGCTGCTTTTCTTTGGATTTTTTCCAGTTCTTGAATCAGGTAATCCTGGTGAGGGTCCCATACACTGGAACCATACTCTAGTTGGGGTCTTACCAGAGACTTATATGCACTCTCCTTTACATCCTTACTACAACCCCTAAACACCCTCATAACCATGTGCAGAGATCGGTACCCTTTATTTACAATCCCATTTATGTGATTACCCCAGTGAAGATCTTTCCTTATATTAACACCTAGATACTTACAATGATCCCCAAATGGAACTTTCACCCCATCAACGCAGTAATTAAAACTGAGAGGACTTTTCCTATTTGTGAAACTCACAACCTGACTTTTAGCCCCGTTTATCAACATACCATTGCCTGCTGTCCATCTCACAACATTTTCGAGGTCACGTTGCAGTTGCTCACAATCTTGTAACTTATTTATCACTCTATAGAGAATAACATCATCCGCAAAAAGCCTTACCTCCGATTCCACTCCTTTACTCATATCATTTATACATATAAGAAAACATAAAGGTCCGATAACACTGCCCTGAGGAACTCCCCTCTCAACTATTACAGGGTCAGACAAAGCTTCACCTACTCTAACTCTCAGATCTATTTTCTAGAAATATAGCAACCCATTCAGTCACTCTTTTGTCTAGTCCAATTGCACTCATTTTTGCCAGTAGTCTCCCATGATCCACCCTATCAAATGCTTTAGACATGTCAATCGCGATACAGTCCATTTGACCTCCTGAATCCAGGATATCTGCTATATCTTGCTGGAATCCTACAAGTTGAGCTTCAGTGGAATAACCTTTCCTAAAACCGAATTGCCTTCTATCGAACCAGTTATTAATTTCACAAACATGTCTAATATAATCAGAAAGAATGCCTTCCCAAAGCTTACATACAATGCATGTCAAACTTACTGGCCTGTAATTTTCAGCTTTATGTCTATCACCCTTTCCTTTATACACAGGGGCTACTATAGCAACTCTCCATTCATCTGGTATAGCTCCTTCGACCAAACAATAATCAAATAAGTACTTCAGATATGGTACTACATTCCAACCCATTGTCTTTAGTATATCCCCAGAAATCTGATCAATTCCAGCCGTTTTTCTAGTTTTCAACTTTTGTATCTTATTGTAAATGTCATTGTTATCATATGTAAATTTTATTACTTCTTTGGCCTTAGTCTCTTCCTCTATCTCGACATTATCCTTGTAACCAATAATCTTTACATACTGCTGACTGAATACTTCTGCCTTTTGAAGATCCTCACATACACACTCCCCTTGTTCATTAATTATTCCTGGAATGTCCTTCTTGGAACCTGTTTCTGCCTTAAAATACCTATACATACCCTTCCATTTTTCACTAAAATTTGTATGACTGCCAATTATGCTTGCCATCATGTTATCCTTAGCTGCCTTCTTTGCTAGATTCAATTTTCTAGTAAGTTCCTTCAATTTCTCCTTACTTCCACAGCCATTTCTAACTCTATTTCTTTCCAGTCTGCACCTCCTTCTTAGTCTCTTTATTTCTCTATTATAATAAGGTGGGTCTTTACCATTCCTTACCACCCTTAAAGGTACAAACCTGTTTTCGCATTCCTCAACAATTTCTTTAAACCCATCCCAGAGTCTGTTTACATTTTTATTTACCGTTTTCCACCGATCATAGTTACTTTTTAGAAACTGCCCCATACCTGCTTTATCAGCCATATGGTACTGCCTAACAGTCCTACTTTTAAGACCTTCCATTCTATCGCATTTATTTTTAACTACCACAAAAACAGCTTCATGATCACTAATACCATCTATTACTTCAGTTTCCCTATAGAGCTCATCTGGTTTTATCAGCACCACATCCAGGATATTTTTCCCTCTGGTTACAATTGTTGTGGCCAATGTCTGCTTTGATTTTACGAGATTCTGTGAACAATACCCCCCGAATGCGATGCTAAGATGGTCCCTTATGCAAGTTGACCGCTGATCGCTGTTCCAGTACCGATACAGTACTTGCTCTACTAAACATCACAATGACGGGGCATTAACGCCAAGATCCACAAGTATGCCATAACCGTCTTTTCGTGAGATACAGTTTATTAAAAAATGATTGGCCAAGGATTTAGCGTTTATGGGACTGGAATTTCTGGACGGTTGATCCGGGAAATCGTTTCTTCAAGGAACGGATAATGCGGGACTTTTACAACGTGATTTAATTACGATGCTCGCGGGACCACGTAATTTGAACGCATATTCCGGGAAAACGTATTTTCCGGGAACGGATAATCGAGGTTCCACTGTACTCCTGAGTAAGACACAGTAGGTTCACAGCAATGGCGAACACGCGTATCTTATGTATAATTTGTTTTATTGATGACTGTGTTGTAAAAATGTGTCAATTCCAATGGTTTTTTTTTAATTTTATGTTTTGCACCGTTGAGGAAGGGAGCAGTTGTGCTCTCGAAACATGTACGGGAGGTATTATGAAATGTGAACTATCGACCTCAAAATAATCAATTCAAAGCGTGATCACTTAACGCGTTACACCACAGAAGGGCATGACTTTTTCTGAAAGGAATCTTCCCTGGTGACGAGTCGAACGTGCCATTACACGCCCGGAATCAAGCGGGCCTCTTTGAAGCGGAAACATGCTGGTTCCTCAGTACGAAGAAAATTCATTGTGATTCAATCTGTTAGGAAAGTGCTTGTGATAGTGTTCTGGGACATGTTTTGTGTTACTGGTGGACTTTGCTGAACACGGGAGCACTGTGAATGCTGCTGCCTACATTAAAACTTTGGTTAAGTTGCGTCGTGCTCTTTGTAAGAAATGCTGCAACATTAATGCTGACGGTATCAAACTTCACGACAATGACTGTCCCCATGTTGCTGCTCCTGTTCGTGAGAAATTACCCAAATTTGGGTGGGAGGTGCTCCAGCATCCACCATAAAATTCGGACCTGGCACATTGGACTTTCATCCGTTGGGTCCCATGAAGTAATTGCTGGCCGGCCAACACTTCGCAACAGATGTGGCAGTGAAATCAGCAGTCTGCAGAATGCTATACTCCAACCGAGCAGACCTGCCAACAGGACATATTGAAACTGGTACCACCGTTGGGAAAAATGTGTTGTGAAAATTGGCGGCTATACAGAAAAGTAGGTCATAGATGTAAGTTCATTTGTGATTTGTTTGGTTTCGATACTTATTAAACTTTTTTTGGAGGAAAAATGTGTGTTACTTTCCAATCTGCCCGTGTAAATCTTGCTTGATGATCTGCGCACATTAAAACACGCAACGTCACAAATGAACAGATACGGCATAGCAACCATTAACGTGTGTGCATTTGTCTGTGCTGACATCTGCTTCTCACTCGGCAGTGTTTCACGCTTGTAAGGCAAGTAATGTAAACTTTTTACAATATGTGCTCCTAATGGACAATGTCCTACATTGTCAAATAGCTTTGCAATCTGTTTGCTTACTGTTGTCCTCTTTTTCTTCTGTGAATACTTCTCACAAGTTACTACATGTTACTATAAGTTCCTATATTTCATAGATCTCTTAGATTATAAGTCGGTAAATTATTCTATCTGAAGTTTTATATTTTGCCTGATTGCCTCTACAGAATGTTATTTGGTTATAAGTTTGCAGAATTTTTCTGTATGGCATTTAGACAAGTAGCAACAATTTCCTGCTCTGGTAAGGGATCATTTATTTCAGTTTCTCAGTTTACTTCTACTTCCATCTACTTGAGTTCAGCATGTCCATTGTAGGGTATGGTGGTGATGTGGTGTTTTTTTTCTATTGTCTGGATCTTCAAGAATTGGGAACATGCATCATTTTCAAAAATATTTTTTTTGAAAAGTACACCAATGAAATAGTACGTAAACGTATTACATTGTGGTATGTTGCCTTGTTTTCTACCATTAAAAAAATATTTAATAGTGCCTTTCCGCAAGGCGAGTGAAACGGCCTCTGACGTAAGCGGCGCGCTGTGACGTCACGATCCAGTACCGCATAGAGCTCTATCAGCCGTTGTGCATAGCCGTTGCTAAAAGCCGATTGTTTATTATTCACGATCGCGAATAACTTCGAAATGACAGAAGAAAGGTTCGAAACAGCACAGTCAGACAATCTACCATGTGTAGATGTCATCATTCTTGAAAAATGTGACTTTTGTGCCCGCAGAAATTCGCGGATAACAAGCAAGTTTGTAAGTGGCGTCTTTTATATACGTGCAATGTACTGTAACCCATAGTATTAGGATAACAACGAACGTGGATAGATATCACATCACTTTCAACATTTCCTTCTAGACTGATTCCCCTATTAAAGAACAACATTACATTTTCGGGCTTTCAGCATTAGTAAAGTAAGAAATCGGATTTCAGCACTAACATAAACATATAGGTAGCATTATAGTACTAGTCCGCTTCTGTGGTGTAGTGGTTAATGTGTGCCACTCCCGGAGGCCCGGTTTCGATTCCCGGCTCTGCCATGAAAGTTGAAAACAAATAGTACGAGGACTGGAACGGGGTCTACTCAGCCTCGGGAGGTCAACTGAGTAGAAGGGTTTCGAATCCCACCTCAGCCATCCTCGAAATGGTTTTTCGTATTTTCCTACTTCTCCTCCAGGCACCTAAGGCCACGGCCGTTTCCTTCCCTCTTCCTTGTCTATCCCTTCCGATCCTCCCATCCTCCAACAAGGCCGCTGTTGAGCATAACAGGTGAGGCCGCCTGGGCGAGGTAATGGCCCTCCTCACCAGTTTCATCCCATACCCAAAGTCTCACGTTCCAGGACACTGCCCTTGAAGTGGTAGAGGTGAAATCCCTCGCTGAGTCCGAGAGAAAACCAACCCTGAAGGATACGCTGATTAAGAAAGAAAGAAAGAAAGACAGACAGACAGAAAGAAAGAAAGAAGGAAAGAAAGATCATAGTACTATAGGGCTATAATCTATCATTCCCAAAAAAATATATATTTATGGTTGGGACAACTGGCCTACCCACTTCCAGGGCCCATGAAAGAGAATTAAATATCTTTGTGGAGGGAAAAAGTTAAACATGATAAAGATAAATATGACTTCATCTAGTTTTCACAAGTCGGGCTGAGTAGTTCAGACTGTTGAGGTGCTGGCCTTCTGACCCCAACTTGGCAGGTTCGATCCTGGTTCAGTCCGGTGGTAGTTGAAGGTGCTCAAATACGTCAGCCTCGTGTCGGTAGATTTACTGGCACGTAAAAGAACTCCTGCAGGACTAAATTCCTGCACATCGGCGTCTCCGAAAATCGTAGTAGTAGTTAGCGGGGCGTGAAGCCAATAACATTAATTACATTTGGCTTTTAACAAGCTGAGCATATCAGGAAAGAAAAGTGTCCCGGTGACATTTTAGTCGCTCAATACAGGAATGTCTTTGGGTGCTGTGACTTTTTTTTTGCTTTACGTCACACCGTCACATATAGGTCTTATGGCGACGATGGGACAGGAAAGGCCTAGGAATGGGAACAAAGCGGCCGTGGCCTTAGGTACAGCCTCAGCACTTGCCTGGTGTAAAAATGGGAAACCACGGAAAACCATCTTCAGGGCTGCCGGCAGTGGGGTTCAAAACCCACTATCTCCTGGATGCGAGCTCACAGCTGCGCGCTCCTAACCGCACGGCCAACTCGCGCGGTATTTTTACCCTTCGGTTTATTGACTTTGCTTGTATAACCTAAAACTTAGGCTAAGTTGGATAATATTTTAAACACCTACATCACTGTTTTCACCTGTGTGCAATTATGTTATTTATTTCATTAATATTATGATAATTATTATAATTGAGCATTGTTAACTTATAAGACCCCAACAGACAAGCATTAGTTTTGTGTAGAGTTATACATTTGTTAAATTCACGTTGTTTCCTTTCATGATGTACACGCCTATTCTTTGTTACATTATAGAGTATTTAGATACAGCCTAAATTTCTTTACCAATTAAGCTCTTCAATAAAGACATACATAACTGTCCCATGCCAAGATATATTGGTAGAATTAGAGCTGTCAAAATGGTTCATAACCCCTTTGATTTATTATCTTGACATGGATCACCCAAAACATAGGTTAGGTTTGGAGAATACTTTAATAATCAGCATTATTTAATGCACTGTTTTTTATTTTCATATTCCAAGATGTAATTGAAGCATTTAAATAAAGCATCATACATTAAAATTTAAAGTTTTACCACTAGAACAGCTGACATGGAAAAGTGATTTGAAAATTCAAACAAATTCATCTTACGTTAAAATCTTAAAAAAAAAATAAACTGTAGACTTTTCCGATATATCACCAGCATTTCTCCGGCTCGCCAAAATCCATTTCTCCCTAGTTTTAGCGTCTTTGGAACATTTATAAACAATTTGTTTGGTATGGTATGCGATGTGCTATTGCACATCGGAACTCTACACCATTTATAAGTTTTCTGCCTCACTGTCTGCGCAGGATTCATTTTAAGTCTAAAATATACCACTCAGATTATTATCCAATGTATAGACCTCGAATTTAACCATACTAGACACTAACGTAAAGTAGAAATACGCGAAGTGTATCCTGCTTCTCACAGCACACTATGTGTTACTTCGTCTGCTAATTCAGTCAACCTGTATGATGACGTCAGACCAATGAGATCACGTGCTTGCGTGACGTGACTTTTTCGTAGATTTTTATCACGTTTGGAGTTATTATTTGTACATTCTGATCACATTTTTGAATTCTGCATTAAATTTTGAATCAGATTAGCATATTTTTAATTAAAACCCCGGATCATGCATGTTCCCTATTAGACCTAACCCCACCATATGTTTCATTCTAAATACGACCTTAATTTTTTGCTGAACCATTTTAGCATAAAATTTACTGGATTTTTGTGAATGAGATTGTTTTGAATAGATAAATTTCTCTGGTCGACTTTGTATAAATGTAGCTTGTGGAGAATTTGTCTCCCGTGATAGTGAGGGTATAAATTATTTCGTTTGGAGCATTTTACAATGAAGTTTAAGATGTTGAACTCTGATATCAGATGCACGTAATCGGTTCTGAATTTTGTCATTGTTCATCAGTTACTAATCCATGTAGTTGACTTGCCTTCGGAGAGAATGTAGTTAGTATAGGTTTAGATTTTGAATATTGCACATTCCTGGGTATGATGTAGGAGAATGAACGTTTTTTTTACTTACAACGCCTATCTTCTCAAAATATGAGCACCATTTTAGTGCAGACTTCTATTATTTTGCTCTATGGTTGTTTTCTCTGTATTTCATTTCGCTTGTTAATTTTGGAACTGTTGCTTATTCAGCTTGCTCCAGATTTACTGTGCGTTTTAGTAGCTTCATAGGTACAGAGACCTAGTTTGATTTTAAGTATAGTATGGGTAATGTTTTTTTTCCTTTATCTCGAAAGCATTAAATGCATAAGTGTTATGTGGTAAAAGTTGTGCTTCTGGAAGAAGCAATAAACAGTCTTAGTATTTGTTTTATTGTATCATTCTTTAACATTTAAATTAATCCACAATAATTCATTTTTAACATGCACTTACTTACTGTATTTGCTCGCATAATTAAATGAAATTGGCCTAAGAAATGTTATGTACACATTAAAAAAGATTAAGTTGAAAAAATTCTACATGTTAATGTGGTTGTCAAACAACAAACTTTGACACTGATATTTTTAGCGTAACCATCCAGTAAATACAGGCAAAAATCCAACTGCTGAAATTATTGCCAAAATTCTGGGATAGAAAATTTTATTTTATACGAGGAAAGGTAGATTATGTATGTGATCATTAAAGAAAACACACATCGATTATCATTTGGTGTACTTCTGGACTGTCAGGAGTGTAAGATAATATCTGACAAGTTGGACACATGGCTTTGTAGTAGCGTGTGGGTACCAGGAAGATAATCTTTCCATTGCAAGCTGGTAATTAGCACCTGAAACAAAATAAGGATGAATTAGCTAAGGTACAAATCGCGTCCATATACAATGGCATACCAGCAGAAAGAAGTCAGTCTAGGGAACGCTGAAGAGAAAATTCATGAATTTCAAGAAAAATATTGAAATTGGGTTTAGAACACTTAAAGGGGTTTTATATTTTAATTGCTGCCATGTTTAAAGTCCCGTGCTCTACTGGACCTGCCCCAACAAACCAGGGAAAGGAGCTCAGGTGAAATCTAAGAGTTGAGGATAAAGATGAAAATATCACTGGACATGAATAAGGTGACATTTAGTTTAGGGACAGTACCACCTGGTGTCTGCTGTGCAAGTACTTTAGTCTTAACAGTTGTCGGTCAGACCAAATCGTTAATAAGCTTCCTTACAACGGTTAATGGGTGTTTTGAAGTTCCTCGTGTGTATGGGCAGGTGTTGCATTGTCATCAGTGTGTTTTAAGCACCATTTTTGCGAGTATTATGAGCCTGTCTCTGAGGAAGGAGCGGGGTGCGGTTGAACTGTCCATCATACAAAGGGCACTAGGATAGTTTTGCAATACGCAAAAATGGTTGGCTGGACACTCCTGTTATGGGGAGGGATGAAAAGGGGGGTGAAAACTGGTTCGGAAGACAGCAAGGCTCGACCTTCGCACCGGTTGTTACTAAGCAATGGGATTGAAAGATGTCGGTGTGGTCTAAAGGTGAACATCGCACAATTATCTGCTACAATTTTTCTTGTGGATTAGCTGTTGACCAGTGCCTGGAGGTAATGACTCCTGTGCTGGGGAAAGACTGTCCACATCGAACAACAATAATTATATCTCAAATATTACTATAATATTTATAGATCCACCTGTTCAATACAATATAATCCACTATTTCATGTGGTTAAAATTTATACATAATACATAAGTCATAGGTACATGTTTCACCCTTTTTTTACGGGCATCATCAGCCTATATCCATCTTAAAAATTAATGTATATGGAATCTTTCTAATCTTATAAACTATAGCAAAATGTTGGACAATGATTTCATAAAATATTATACTATAACGTCTAAAATAACGATATTGCACAGAAAGTATGTTAAAAATACTGTGAATTAACTGTTTTTGAAGATTAAAACGTGGTTAATCATGAATATTTGAGCGTTTAAAACCAAAATGGATCCTCTCCTTAAACATTAAGGCTCTGACAGCCTTGAGTGTAAGCACAGTCATCCAAGGAGGATGTTTGTTCCATTCCCATAGCATGAGTGCAAGATAGTAAAATCACTGTCAGTTATTTAAAACAGAAGTGTGAACGTATCAAAATATGTACAGTTGATATATCTGAAAGTCGTAGGAAAGAAAATGGGACTTGCATTGAACAGGTGGATGTATAAATATTATAATAATATTTGAGATATGCGTCAACGTATCATAGAAAAAATCTAATAAATCAAGATATACGTACACTTCAGTACGGAACCAAAATGAGAATAGTTACTTGCAACAATAATTATCCACTGGTACGAAGAGTTCCAGAGAAAAAATTTCGGGGTTGAAGATGATCGTCTGAATCAGTAACTGAAGCTGTGAAGAAAATGTTTCAGCAAGAGAGGCGGTTGACATATCGGCAGGTATGAGACCCTCCACATCCTTGCACCAGCTATTCATTCGGTTCTATATGACCATCTCCCTGTTAGAAAGGTTTGTTCCCTTTCGGTGTCCCATTCACTATCAGAGGAACAAAGGGCACATAGAGTGAAATGGTGCCAAGAAATGCTAAAACAGTTTGAAAATGGGACTGCTATGGATAGAAGAGAAGTGCCACGATGGTTGCCAGTTATACCTCGATCACCTTTTCTTAAAAAATGGTTACTATGGTTACATCCATGTCGGCAGGCACTTTCTTTGTTTCCCAAATTACAAGAATTCGGGTGAAAATCCTGGTCTTCACAAGGATAGTCCTCCAATTTGAATAAGTTCCTCAGGGATTGTATCTGGTCTGGGAGATTTTCTTGTTTTCATACTTTTTTGAGGGCTTTGGTGAATTCATGAAAGGTTGGTTCGACTGCCATCCACAGTTTCAGAGGATGTTGTGGCATGTGTTCGAGGAAGTCTTCGGCAACAGTTGAGCTTCGATTTAAAATTAAGCTGAAGTGTTCTTTCCAGCATCTTAATATGTCTTGTCTGTCTGTAATGATGGCGTTATTGCGCTCCTGGTGAAGAGCGAGAGGGGCCAAAAAATTCCTTTCAGTTTGTCATAGAAATTCCAAAGGTCTCTGGCATTGCACACGTTTAGTAGTTCCTTGGCTTTCTGCTGCCACCATTTGTTTTTCATGTCTTTCATCAGCCTGACATTTCAACTTAAGCCCTTGGAAGTGTGCTTTCTACCCTACAAAGGAAGGTTCTTTCGTTGGTTGTAACAACATTGAAGTTATTAAACAACTATATTGAAACGTTATGAATAATACATTTCTATAAATTTTTGTAATAAATATCTAAAAACAGACTACTTATATGCTGAACATTTAATACTCCATTCTGTTAGCAATTTGTTGTGTATGGTGCTGAGGTAGAATATGCTTTTTCATTTATTCCATACCTTGAAGAAAATGCATGTCTTGGATATGTATTTTACAGTCCCTGGTCCCCATCACAAGGATTTTACTTTTCTGCCTCAGGTTCGTACCTTTCTGTGCAGTTCCGTCATTTTGCAAATGTTCATCATTTCCCTTTATCGAGTTGTAGCCGGGTAGGGGAAAATGTGGTTCCTCTCAACATTCCACCACTCCTCCAACACTGTGTCCCCAGTCCTGGTTTCTGTCTATAGTACTGTTGGATTGTGTGCTATCTCAATCGTGGTTGTCCACAGCCTCTCCTTCGTTGTATTTAAATTTCAGTCACCTTTCTTGGCATTCTTTCATCGCTCATTCACTTAATGTGCCCAAGCCTTCTTAGTCAGCTCTTCTGTATTCAATCCTTCATTTTTCCACTCCAATTTCTTCCCAGTATTTTCTCATTCCTTATTTTCTCTTCTACTCTTCTGTATCATATTCCTCATGAACTTAATTTCGGCTGCCTGTATTAGACTCTCATCCTTCGCCATTGTTTCAGTTTCTGCTCTGTAAGTTGTTATGGGTACATAATACATCTTGTACATAGTTTCCTTTGCTTCCATTGGCAAGTCTTTGTCCCATATCATGTTATACTATGACAGAAACAGCTTCCAGCTTGAACTCTCTTCCTAAACTCCAGTCGAGCATTCTCTATTAATTCACTCCCCAGGTATTTGAACGTCTCCACTTCTTCCTGGGGTTTGTCTGCAAGTCTAATCTGACCTTTCCCTTCCTTCTCCCCTCTAGTCATAACAAGTTTTACTCTTTTCTACACTTATTTTCAATCCACTTTCTTTGATCATCCCATTCACCACATCCAGCTGTTCTTGAATCTTAATGTCCTCTTCTCCCCAAATCACAATATCATCTGCAAATAAGGTGATGATCATTTCTCTTCCTCCATATGTTGCTTTTACTGTTCTCATGGTCACATCCATTATTATTAGCAGGATTGGCAACAGAAGTCCTGCCAACTTTTGTTTGCATGCAACTACAACATTCCTTGTACATTGTGATTATCATTTTTATCAATCCCTGTCAAATTCTTTTTTTGCACCAGACTGTCCCGTCGTCTTGCTCGCTGCCGTTTCAGTTTCATTGTAATTACTTTATCCATTTCTTCGTCGACTAATTGCCTTTCCTGGACGTCCATTGAATGACAGTAATTAGTTCTCATGTTAAGCAACTTCTGAAAATACTCTCCATCTATTTCTTATTTCTTCTGGCTTTGTTAATACTATGTCGCCTTCATCCTTCACAAAACTGGTGTTTTTTTTTTTTTTTTTCTGTTTTTGTTTCTTAAAATAGCATACAGTAATTTCTTGCAGCCCTGCATAAATGGTTATTGATAAGGGGTGCCCTGATAGCCTGCCTTTACGGTGTTGAGTGGTCTCTTCTGAATTCTGGCATGCATTATTTCCTGTTCTCCACCTTTTCTTCAATCTAACAACTATCTTCTTAGTAGCTATTAGTTTGATGGTTTAGTATGAAATATGTCAGTACTGTCACACACAGTGCAGTAGCCATTTTGACTCTTACTTTCTTCTTGAAACTCTCTTCAATTATGTCCAAGGATGACACATTCCAAGGGCTCATTATCCATGTGCAGATTAGTTCTACAGATGATTTTCATATCCTGCCTGCTGGAGTAAATTTATGCACAATTTTGCCATCCATCCTGGCTAGAACTTTCATTCACAATCCTTAAAAAGCTAATTTACTTCCTCCTGTAGAAGATGTGAATCATGGAAATTTAACTTTTGTCATGGTTTTAGAACAAAGTCTTTAAGTCTTCTTTCTTTCCTCCCAGTCCTTTGACAGTAACACTAGTTTTGTGTTATCAATTGGATTTCTTTGCATATCGAAACTGGTAATAAGTCTGGTGTGGGTTTTCTGTTTGGTAAAGAAGTTAACTGTCCTCTTTACTCTCCTTTATCGCTAAAGGATGAAGGCCAGTAATTCTTTGAGAGTTATGCATTGGCATAATGACTTTCATTGCAGACAAAGATTTCCCTGTGTAAACTTACTCTTCGGCCTCAGCTCACCTAAAATGTGACACACTCTTGTGGCGCAGTTATTTCATGTTCTTCAAAATATAGCTTTTCATGAGAAATGGCATATCTATTGTTATATGATAGGTTTGTTCCAACACGAGTTTCTGACGGTCACCGGTGGGTTCATGCATCGCCCTGTGTGCATGCACCGGTTTGGGATTGGTCAGCGGCTGGTCCCGAACTTGATCATGTTGGAACACTTCCTGGACAGCAATCTGACGTGTAAACAAAGAGTTTGGTGCGTATTACCTTGCCCTGTTCAGTTGTTTGTAGATTCGTGAGAAAAAGGAAAGGGTAAATTACTGAAATACTGATGATATTCAATATACGTATAGAATACGGTACAACAAGTATTTTAAAAATTAAAAGAATGAAATACACATGGTTTATATTCGTTTTAATTGGTTAGGGAGGGATATCTGCTCGAAGCCTTAGGCCTGTATTTCACTGTTAAAGAAATATGATTTAAGTAACTTGGATCAAAGAAATGTTATAGTCTTTGATAAAATAACTTGAATGAAACATAAATGTTTATGCATATCTCAATATTTCCGATTAAGGAAATATAGTGAGGTACTGAATGATATTCAAGGAGATTGTTTGAGGATGTAAGTAAGAATATAAACGTTTTCAGCTCCCTATACTCGGCAGAAAATGCTGTGTAAGGGAACTGCTGATACTGTCACATTTTTGTTAGGCATAGTAAATCTCAAACTACAAACGTAAAAATAAATTTACAAGCTGCTTTATGTTGCACCGATACAGATAGGTCATGGCGACGATGGGATAGGAAAGGGGGAAGGAAGCGACCGTAGCCTTAAGGTACAGCCCCAGCATTTGTCTGGTGTAAGAATGTGGAAATCACAGAAAACCATCTTCATGGCTGCCTACACTGGGGTTCAAACCTACTATCTCCTGAATGCAAGTTCCCAGCTGCGTGCCCAACTCGCTCGGTGTAAAAATAAATACATTTGCACGTTCTTTATTATTCATCATCATAATTCACTATTTTCAAAGGTCATTGTTACAACCTTCGTTTCATAGAAGTCACGGGTCCAATTCCTGGCCTGGTCTAGTTAATTCCACGAGCGCGGGAACTGGATGTTCATGTTCGGCGCAATACATGCTCTTCATAGACACACAATTTACTGCCAACCAACCAACTAACTAATGGAGAAACACGTAATAGCAAATACATCCCTTCACAACATGTACAGCACAGTTCACTCCTACGCCCCACTAGGATGAGAGGAAAGCAGTGGAACAAGTGGTAACCAGGTTTCCGTTTCGATGTACCAGGATTACCTTCAGGTTTTAAATGACTAACTTTTATGTGGCCGTGACCCTGTCATCTTCTACCATTAGAAAAAACAACTAGAATAATCACTACTGAGTTTGGACGGTGAAATCAGAATGACACGATTAGAAAGAACTTTGAGAATTCCACTAGCAACAATAAAACTTAACCAAATAATTTTCTCGCCTCCGTGGTGCGGCTAACTGCAGATCCAACTCATCTCCACTGGATGAAGATTCAACGAAATCCCCGTACCTTTCCATTTTTATTGCGTATTTATTAAATCGTTATTTACTAACTAATACTAATTTATTATTTCTACTCAATTCAAAAGTACCTTAACAGAATTCATTAACAGATTTAGAAATAATTATTACTGCTTAGACGTTATGGCAGTGTTAACAAACCACATGGGAGAAGAACAAGGAACAGAATGGGAGTGGAAACTCACATGGTCTGTCCAGTAAGTTTCCTCCTTCGCGCATATACTCCATTGTGCATGTCCGTACTACCGGTTCATGCCACAGGCATCGGACGAGTTCTGGCGGTCAGTAACTGCAGTTTGAGGTATGTTGGAACGCCGCATTTGAGTACATGCATCAGTCCGGGATTAGTCTGGTGTGTGTTGGAACGCCGCATTTGAGTACATGCATCAGTCCGGGATTAGTCTGGTGTGTGTTGGAACGCTTTCTTTCAATTGCGCATGCGTCGGGCGGTCAGGGACGCGTGTTGGAACAAACCTGATATAATTTTGTATTTGAGTAGTTTTCTACATACAGAAACTTGCCAGTTTTCATTGCTGTGAAGTAACTTCAACACTTCTGGTGGCTTGCGTTCTGTGTCAGAATTCGCACATTGCACTCGCAGGGGTGCCAAATTTCACCTCATGATTGCGGCATTACGGAAAATACATTATCAAGAAAAAGTACTTTTCTAATGGAAAGAAAAATTGTTTAATCCTTTTGAGCATTACTGCTCAACCCTCCTGGTTGTGTTGGTGAGTTGGCAACTAATTCAATCGTCACTTCCTTTTGCTACCCATGGGTGTTGTGAAATTGTGAATGAAGTAAGTTGACTGCTATTCTGGACTATAAAGCCGTAAGTAATGTTACATTTGCAGTATTAAGTGTACCTGACAGCTCTGCCACAGGAGCAGTTTTCAGTTTTGATAGGACATCCAACATTTCAGGCCTACATTAAGTGCATCTGCACGGGAGGCGATGCTTCAAGAAAACCTACATTGAAAAGTAGCTCCTCGCTGAGCGAGCAATACCGTGTATCTAACAATGCTCTTCCTATACATTATTTTCCTTAAGATTGGCCACGCCTTCCAGCCACAAGGATGTGCAGTCTACAAGAACAATTTCTGTAAACCTTACCGCACGGCACTGTAGGAATGTATGTTTCTATGGCGTTTTAGGCCCTCCTACATTTAGTGTCTTTGGGTTAATTTTCCTTCGCACATTAGTACAGGAAAACAGAACACAAATTGTTCTGATGGACTTCGTATCCATATCTGGGTGGGAGGCTTGACCAGTCTCAAAGATAATGGATAGCAAGAGCATTTTCAGATATGTTATTGCTTGAGCATGGGTGAGAAACAAGCTACAAAAGATTTTTTATCAGAGAACTAACAGGCAATGTGCAAATTTCACTATTTTATATGATATTGCAGTAGAACCTCGATAATTCGAAATCGATTAATTCAAGATCCCGTCCAATTCAAAGAAGCTCTCGTTCCTGGAGACATGAGATCCGTTCTGTTATTTGAATTGTTTCATTCGAAATACGGATAATTCCTAATTCGAAGTACAATGTTGATCCCATTACCGAAATTTAGACTTCTAATTCGAAACTGCCTTTATATTTTAAAACAATAGTATGTTACAGAGTAATTCAAAATTTATCCGCATCATGATAGAATGCGTCTTCCGGAACATGCAAGGGAGCTTTCTGCATTTCCACACACTTCGGTGTGTCCATAGCACGCGAACCTATTGACACCAAGTTCCGATTCAGCACTAGGCAGCTCAGATGTCAAGAAAATGTTCCCGTACTATACAGTGTGCTTCATAATTGCTAAGTTCAAGTGAAATCAGAATTATCTTGTATTTAACATTTAACGCAGCAGGCAGTATGCGGAGAAATAGAATCCGCGAACACTGGCTTTGCCGACAGTTTACGAAAAAGCGTGGCTCATATAATCAATTCATAAGCACCGAACAATATTGTCACTTCCGATGAAACTGCATTGCTTTCTTTTAATACAGCGCCCGAACAGTCCTATGGTTTTAAAGGAGAAACTGCCGGCCGGGAAATCGTACAAGAGTGGGAGGTCATTGTACTGTGTTGCAATGTGTATGGAAGCGAGAGAATTCCTCCCCTTGTCATAGTGAAGTTCGATAAGCCACAATGTTTTAAGGGCGCCGGGCACTTTCCAAGCGAGTGCAAGGCATCTAAAAGTGCAAACGGTAGAGTAATCCAGAAAATAATGCATTTGCACAGGGGATCTAGCATAATTTATTCTCGCTTTTGAATCGTGTGATTTTTTTGTCTTTCGTTGCATGAGGTTATGTTTGTCAGTGATTTATCCAAGTGCGTTATTTGAACATTGTAAATGCACCTTCTTGGATACATTTCGGAAATAGTTTTTTCCATGGCATTTGAAAGGTTTAAACTGTGAATCAAGGTTAACTGCATGCGGTAACGGGCCTTAGAATATTTTGTAACGCGGCAAGGGTTGGCAGTTCTGAATTACGAATTGGCGGTAAATTGGAAATCGCATATTTCGAAGTCCTATTTTTTTAAGTCCCAACGACTTCTAATTAACGAGGTTTTACTGTATTAAGAATAGATCGCTGTCAGGAGGCGCAAGCGGGATGTCCTATCACGAGGGGTTTGTGTTTGACTCTATTTTCTGAAGGGGTGGGGGGATTACTGATGGCCCACTTCAAAGGTTTGACACTTCTGCACTTGGACTAGGAAGACTTGCTGGCCTATTCCTGTAAATCTTGGCTTAATTACCATGAGTTGGATTTAATAACAGTTGCAGAATACCCCTGAAACACACTCATAGTGTAGCTGTGCCCGCACTGCATGGAGCGTTACTGGATCCGTTCAGTACTGACTTACTGAAGTAGTGGAGTGCTGCAATTTTGAAATACCAGATATCAAAACTGAAAGGTTGTTGTTTGTCACCTACATTTCGCAACACTCGTGAAATGATGTAGTAGATGGTAGAAATAACCACTAGTGTCATAAGCTAAATCTCCCCCCTGCCCTATTATGAAATTATAAATTGGGGTGCATGGATTATGCAAGAGAGTGAATTACGCAAGTAAATACGGTATGAGTATTGACTTTATATTCTTAGTTCTAAGCCTTTGTTATGGAATACTTCAGTATTCCTCACCAAACTTGCATTATTATTCGTAATGGTATTGCTCATTTGCAAATGGCATCAAGGAAATGCTCCTGTTCACTAGATGAAAAAAACATAATTCTTATGCAACTCTCTTTCTAGTTTTTTCCCCAGCCTATGCGCCGTCCCGACTCCAGTGATGATCGTCATGTTGTTGCACGGCATGTTGAAATATATCCAAAAGAAGATGAACTCCAAGCTGTACAGAGGATAGTTTCACATACTGAGAAGGCCCTTAAATTTGTTTCTGATCATCTCGCTGACCTGGCTACAGCTGCTGCCAATGCTAACAAACCAGCACCAGCTAAGGGAGCTACACCAGCAACTCCTCCAGCAAAACCTGATGTTACCGGAAAGCCTGGTGTTCCAAAACCTGCTGGTGTTACTACGCCGACTACACGCATTCCATATAAGCCAGAACCTGCTGTAGCAGAGAAGAAGCCAGAAATGAAGGAAGAGAACAAGAAAGAAGATGGACGTGATGGAAATTTGTAAGTTATTTTCATTAATTTTTAAGCAAAGTTTCTTGAAAAGCATAATAGTTACAGTATGAATTTGTTAGTATTTTTATGGCTACTGAATTGTAGAGGATTTCCATTACACTTGCTTTTTACTGATGTGGTTGTTCTTCCACTGGCTATATTTTAAAATGGATCAAATAACCTGTTTAAAGCACTGTTCACATTGTGTTTCAGGTTCTCTTTCCATAGGGAAAAGGATGACAGTCAAGTACCTCGTGTGCTGAAAGGTGTCATGAGAGTTGGTGTTTTGGCTAAAGGTCTGCTTCTTCACGGAGATACTGCAGTTAATTTGGTGGTCCTTTGTGCTGAGAAACCTACAAGAACCCTGCTGAATAAAGTTGCAGAGAATTTGCCCAAACAGTTAAAGGTATTTAGTCTTAATTATGACTCTGTTACTGTTCTTTACTATGTAGTAATAGTAGTACCTGTCTCTCGAGGAACCTGAAAAAATGGAAAGTTGACATGTGAAAACTACATAACTGAAGTAGAATGTAGCTATTAAGAAAATTCATTTGACTTCATTGCACTTAAAATCCCAGTAAATGGTGTAATACATGGCACATCGTAAGTTGTATTACAGCTGGCGTAAGGTTGCATGTGACAGCTGTGCTTAATGTCGGTCACACTGCAATGCCACCCGAAGCGAAATTGCCGCCATATTAAAAGCAGATTGCACGCCACAAATGAGTTTTTAGAATCATGATTTCAGTTTAATTTCTGTAATACCCTATGCAAAAATAAATCAACAGGCAACAGTCGCACTTTCAACACGCCTATTAAAATTCTAAGAAAATATATGGCCATGCGAAAAGGTAGTAGGTAAACTTACTACAAGGATCTTATCATGGTGTTAAAAAATACAGAAGATATTGGCCGGCAAGAATCTCGCTTGAAATACATGTATAAATGTTATAATAATAAATACTGGTGATATCACAAGCGGTTACAAGTAAAAGCTAGTGAATTTACGAAAATTTAGAGCCCTTATTCTTATGGGATTTACGTGTATTATGCAAACAAATTCACTTTCCTGCGTTCACTAATTCACATGCCTGACTATTAGAGGGCACTCCTTGGTACAACCGATTATCAATTTGCATTTCATCATCGTTTCTGATATTGTACTGCAGTAGTTTAAAAAAATCTTGGCGCTTTCTCAAAGAACACACAACTGTCAAACTTCATTAACATGTGAACCACACCCTGTGCTAGCAACAAGAGGCAAAATGGCAACACAAGTTTTTTACATTCAAAGACCAAACATTACTGCCTGGTGGCCATGGGTATGTATTGCAAGGCACAAGCATACTTGCTCGACTGTAGGTTGATAATGTCTTTGAGGTTGAACCAGAGGTACTTCTGAAGCCCGTGGTAATGTGATGGGGGGGCCCCACTTAAAATAAACGGTGGTTGGTACGCGTGGATGTTGACGGGGTGGAAGGAGTACCTTAGGTTGTAGGGCTGTTTAGTCTTATGTTTAAAAAAAAAAAAAGAGACATCACTGGTATGTGTTCAATTGTCTGTACAGTTGAAGGTGTGCCGTAAAACTTCCGCTGTCCACAATCTGTATCCATTTATACAGGTGAAAAGTTATATATGTTGCCTAATGGCAACCGTATGCAGTAAAGGGTTATAGATGGCTTACACTATACCAGCCATGTTCCCAACAACAATCGAAGTAATTAATAATTTTGTGGCTAGCTGAAACTTTGTATTAAATAAGTTCTTATGTTTTTGTAAGTAATTGAAAGGTTACAAGCACTATATGAAATTGAATATGAACTACTATGAATAAAATATATAACTATATTGGAATTTTAAAAAGTAGTGGATTGGTCATCATGATTGATGACTTTCCTTATTTACTTTTTGTAGTGGTGCCAAAATGAAACACAACTGTCAAGTGCAACCTTGCACTGGCCCACTTTCAGTGAAACAGATACTGCAATTTGTTTTAGTACTGACAAGTATTTGTGTAGAACATCAGTATGATAATCTAAAGAGACTAAAAAATTTAGCATCTGTTTTCCTTCATATTAGCATTTATTTTCCCCCCCTATTCTTTGGTGACACATTTGTCTTGACTTTCACATTTTAGGCCTACAGAAAAATTACAAGTATTGTAATTAACTCTGCCTTGCACTCTTTCAAGTTACACTTTGTAACAGCTGTACTGTAATGAGATGAAACATTCTCACTGTCCACATTGTTAGTTACATTATACTAAGTATGGCAGGTTGCGATAGTTGAATTCAGCCTAGGTGCTTCAAGCAGGCTAAATGCTAGTGTTTGGTGGCTGTGAGGGAAGTTACAAAGGCGGACAGACTTCCTGACTGAATGGCCAGGTCTTTTATGAATTATGAGAGAGAGAGAGAGAGAGAGAGAGGAAGTAATGCCTGGCTCAGCTGGATGCATTTGGTGCCTCACTGACAATGCTACTTACTGTGCACGTTTTATAATACAATAGCTAAGAATTTTTTGCTTTTCATTCTAGAACTTTGGCATTAACTGAGAAACTTAGATCATTTTACTCAAAATTTCTAGGTGTCTGGTAACTAGTGGAACCTCGATTCTTCTTTTTTGGAGGGACCACGGTAAAAAAAAAGCGTACAGCACGGGAAAACGAAATCATCAATTTGGCCAAACATCACAAAGATGAAATATGTATACTTATAATCTTACAAACACCCCTAAACCAAACCAAACTAGAGCCCCAATGGGCCTTCCGCCTACCAAGCGACCGCTGCTTGGTCTGAAGGCCTGCCGATTACGAGGTGGCGCACGATCAGTGTGACAAATCCTCTCGGCTGTTATTCTTGGCTCTCTAGGCCGGCGTTGCCATCTCACCATTAAATAGCTCCTTAGTTGAAAGTAATTGTAGAATGAGTGAACCTGGAACCAGTCCTCATATCCTGGTAATATTGCCTGTCCTGGCCGGGAATCAAACTCGGACCCTCTGGGTGAGAGGCAAGCAAGTTAGACCGCCATGCTGGCTTCAAACAATTACCGGTACACGACTTAAAAAATCTCGAAACTTTACATTCGGTTTTGACATGGAAACTTTGTCATTTTCCTCTGAAAACTTATTTCAGTTCAGAAACTTTGATCAATAAATTGCAACCAAACTCTTTGATAAAAGTAATACCCGTAATGCCAAGCCAAACAATTGACTCCAAGTGGTTTTTAATTCTCTTCTCTAATAAAATAAAGCACATTAGATACAAAAGCACCCAACATCATGGCGAAATCCCTTTTTTTAATCTTCCATTGTAATTTGGTCACCGGTATACTGTTCGTCCGTTCATGGAAGTCTTGTACCGCGTAAATTAGGCCTACATAGACTTTTAAAGGTTATATTGAACTCGAGAATATGGTTTCGAATGTAAGTACGATTCTCAATTCTCTAATGCATTTATTCAATTCTGCCAGTCACTAATCACAAAAAGTGGATTGCACTTTGGAAATGAAGATTTCACGACCTTGAACTCAGCTGGCAAGCACACTCGCTGTACGAGTCGGTACATGTGACGTTGCCAAATGAAACGACTGCAGTTTTTATAACATTTTAACACAAAAATGTGAAATTCCCAGTCTTATATTAAGACCAAAGCAGTAATAGGCAATTGCAAAACCTTCCATGGCTTTATGCGTGTAATGTTCAACATCTGTTCTCGTGTCGATAACATAAGCTTATATGATCATATTAAAACACTAAATTTGTGTTATTTAAGAATGAGCAGTTTAGATTCCTGCCTGAAAGCCATACAGTGCCCTGAGGGCAGTGCCGAAAACTGTTCGGCGATACACTCAAAAATAGTCAAAAATAAACATCTAACCCTGGACATAATGTAGACTTTTTGCAAGTACGAACCTTTAACGAAACTCGTTCACTCTTCAAGTACTGTTGTCGACGAAATGCACTCTTCCAGTTGTTGTGGACACTCGCTGCTCTATGATTTCTGAGGATTCTCTTAGCTATACCACCTGAATGCGATGCTAAGATGGTGCCTTATGAGTTCACCGCCGATCGTTTTTCCAATGCAGTACTTCCTGAAATAACCGCAATGACGGGACGTTTACACCAAGATCCGTAAGTATGCCGTAGCCGTACTTTCATGAGGTACGGTTTCTTGAAAAACGCGTGACTTTGTGGCATACTGAAATTGATTGCCATATGACCTTTGGTTCCTATTTGGGAAGGCAAATATTCCTTCATTTTACGCTTCTCAATCACAAAACTATGAAAACCTATTACTTTTTGGTTGAAATCATTCGGCATTTTTGTTTCATAACGTTCTTCGTCAAAGAGAGAATCAGTTTCTCTTCATATAATTAATGAAATCTCGGCTAACCTTCAAATCCGAGACACTGATTCCATGTGGAGCAGCTGTTTCTCGTCCTTTAAAATACAGCTTTTCGTGAGAAACCTCATCCATCGTTGTGTAACGAAATAGTATATTTAAGCAGATCTTGCTCTTTCAGAAACTTGCCACTTTTTGGTCGGCGAAATGCTTTGAGGGACTTGTTGGTCGCTTGAAATGCATTTCTCTGTTACCGCGGTAGCATACGTTGCATTTTGACGCTGAATATTCATGGCCCACTGCCCTATTTCCATAGGTTTTAGCGTAACATATCACTGCGAGTTTATATGATATAATTTTCCGAGAAACTATAATAATTACCAGCAGTGGAAAAGGTTTTTCTGCCTTCAAGTTCTTTTTTTTGACTCAAGTGCAAGTATTAATATTTGCGCTTCCTTATGTTTAGGAAGGCCTATTTTTCCACTGTTACAATTCTACTTAAGTCAGGCGTAGCTGCTATCCAGCAATTACCAGCAAGGTAGAGTTTGTGCCCAGAACTGCACAAGGAGCAATTGATCCCCAGTGGTGACCTTCGGTGTTTCATAACACAGTCATATATCGAGCACTGTAAAAGATCAGAGTATCATATTGCACACGGTGATCGCACGATGCATCTAACACAGCATGGGAACTGTTTGGATTAAAGGTACAGTAAAACTTCCTTTTTCAGGAGACCACAGGAAAAAGTGCGCAAGTGTGAAAAACTCATATATAATTCTGGCAATATGAAACAATATAAACACAAAAGAAATGCATATGGATACAAAAAATACAAAGGGAGGGAAACGTCACTTTACGGAATAAAGTAGTCCGTTGCTTTGGTTTTTTTGTTGGCCACGGCATGAACGGTATTCTCAAACCCTTACAATTCGGCCAGTATTTCCTCAGAAACGTTACGGCGTGTCACAAAACGTTTGACAGTCCATAGGGCATTGACAGCATCATTCAAGGTCACTGAAGTATACTGCAGCTCTATTCGTCACACGGCAAGAAATGATTTTATGTGGCTCTTAGTGGTGAATATGGAGATTACACACCTTCCTTGATACAAATATTACAAATATACTGATATGTACTACCATCTAATGGAAAGGGAAGAAGTACAATGGCTTATAAAAGTCTGCATGAGGGATGAAATATCATTCCTGGTACTTAGGGTGAGTTTACGGAGAATTGAAAAATCCTCCCTAAGCGCTGAAAGAGTTGTTTGAAGCCAGCCGCGCAGTCTAGCTGGCCTGCTTCTCGCCTGTAGGCACCAACCGATTCCCAGGCAGGTCAGGCATTTTTACCTGGATATGGAGGACTGGTTAAATCTTCGGTACTGTGGGGCTTGCCCACTCGAGCGCTTCACTCAGCCTATGTGATTATCTTAAATAAAGCTATCTATTCGTGAGAAGGCACCCCCAGTGTCAAGAGCCAGGATTAACGGCGGGGAGGATTAGTCACACTGACCATGCGTTGTCTTGTAATCTGAATGCCTTCGGGATTAGCAGTGCTTGCGTGGTGAGTGAAGGCCCGTTAGGGCTGTATTTTGACTTGGAAGTGTTCGTAATATTGTAATTATATGTATTTCATTTTTGTGTTGTTTAGCCAAATTGTGATTAGTTTTAGGTCATTCCTGGATTGTCTATTACAGCCCTTTTTCCATTCATCTCTCTCACTGCCATTTCAGTTTCTTTAATTGCAATTTCTTCAGCTAATTGCCTTTCCTGGTGATCCATTGAATGACTGTCATTAGTTCTCCTTCTGAAAATATTCTCTCCATCTATTTCATATTTCTTCTGGCTTGGTTAATATTATGCCGCCTTCATCCTTCACAAATCTGGTGTTTACTTGATATCTCTTTTTGTTTCTTTAGATACCATACAATAATTTCTTGCTGCCCTGCATATCATCTGTTAATTTGTGTGAATAAGGCCCAGCTTTTCCTCTTTTCTTCCTCCACTACTTTCTTGGCCAAATTCTTTGCCTGCACATATTCTACTTCAGTCTTAGATGTTTTCCATGCTTTCCATGCCATTTTCTTTTCCTTCGCTTTAATCTTTACCCCATCATTTCACCAGTTTGTCTTCGTCTTTCACATTGATGTTTTACCACATACCTTTTCTGCACATCCAACCAGTGCTTCCTTAAGCCTTTTCCATTCATCTTCAACATTCCCCATCTCTGTCCTGGGTACCTTCCATACTTCCATACTTTAATTCTTTTCTCTCTTCTTAATGGGGGTTTTTCAGTCTTTCCCATTTCCAATTTTCCTATCACCACTCTTATCATCTCCACCAAAGGCTTCTTCGGACATGGCTGTAACATATAAAAGGTTCTTCCGTTGTTCTTTCTCGATTATATGATCAATCATTGTCTTTGTTTGTCTCCCCAACCATACCTTGTAATCGTCTGACCTGTTCTTCCTTTCTAAACCAGGTGTTTCCATCGATCATTTGGATCCTCATGCAAAAATCCAACAACAATTTGCCTTCTAGATTTACATTTCCATATCCAAAGGGCCCTACATATTCTTCCTTTCCTTGTCTTTCCATTCCAACTTGTGCATTTAGATCTCCCATCCATAGCCATTCCTTATCTTATATCTGTCTTTTCACTTCCTCTAAAAATTCCTCTAGATGTTCATCTATGCAACCTCTTCATGTGGCATACAACTGAAATAATCTTTCATGCCATTTTCAAACTGGAGTCTCATCACCATCACCCTATCGCTGATGCATTTTGTAGATTCCACATATTCTTGGCCACTCCATTTTTTGCTTCAGGTCCTCCACTGTAATACAGCCTTCTTGGTCTCGCTCAGTCTAAATATGGCTATATCTTTTTCTTGCATGAAGTCAACCCATTCTTCTGTCTTTCCCGTCAGTGTTAGGACATTTACTGTCTCAATCCTGATGCAGGGCAATAATCATTCTCTGTAGAATAAGGAGCTGTATGTGTTGCACAGTTCATAAATTTTATCACTTGCATATGGTAATATTACTCTGCCTCCAAAGTATTTCTACTAGTGTTATATATCATTTATCCTGTCATGGTATGGTTATTTTTCAGGTGGTGTGTCCTGAGGAAACCTACAAGGTTCAACGTAAGGTAGACGAAGCAGCCATAATTGTGATGGGTGTGAAGGAACCTCACATCACTGTCACAATTACTCTTACATCTCCAGTGATGCGTGAGCAATTGCTGACACATCCTGAAACAAGTGGTGGTAAGATAGGAACTCAGCAGATCAGGTATCCTAGAACTAAACAAACCAGGGGCCGGTCGCGCATATGCTTTGCTTCTCTGAGGTCCTTAGCTTCTATAACATTGTTTAGAAGTAAGATCTTCTGGCAAAATTTTATATGTCCATTTCCTTATGAACTGATATTTTGTTCTTGTAATATTAGTAGATTATAAGTTTCGTATTTTCTTTGAAGGAATCATTGGCCCCTGGACAGACTACTGAAAGTACTGTTGAAGTGCTAGCCTGATGCATGTAACTCTAAATTAAGGAACAGGCTAGCATATTCCAGGCCAAGAAAAGGATAAAAAAATTGCTAAAGATTCTCCTGTATCTTAGTTGATAGGACCCTTTCATGTTGAGATTTACTTTTTCTGCTCTCTAGGTTGAGATAACCATTTGTTCATTGATATTTGTTCTTTTCATGAGCCTGTGTCTTACTGCTAAGGTTTCTAGGTGTCCTGTCGACTTAACAGCCACGGAGAAGGGGAATCTAGAAAGCTGAGGCAAACGGGAAGGATTTTTGACCATGCTGAAACATTTTCATAGTCAATAGGTTTGGGTCACAATTATTCCTAAAGACATAATTGCCTCCCAATGTTAGGTTCTAGTACTAGGTAAATCATACAAGGGACACACTACTTGCAATATTTCTTTTAGGTTAGTTGCCTGTAAATTTCATTTGTTTCCAATTCTAAAATAGGGCAGGCTCATGTTTAATTTATAGTTCTTACTGAAATGTTGTCATTCCCTTAAAGAATTGTAGTGTTTTAAGCTGGTTTAGATCTTTATGGAGTAGGAAGAAATGGACCATGATAATCATCCACCTGTTACGTGCTTTGTAGACACTTACAGAAGGGATCTATTAGCAATAATGTAACTCCTACTACTGTGCATGATATATCATCATTAATTACTTACCTGTTTATATTATATCATTATTTTAGAAATTATTGTGACCTATTCCTCTGACTTGAAAGTGTTTTTATTTTGTACTGCCATGGTAGTCTTATTCTGGCCATGGTCAAACACCCTTTGTAATTTTGTCTCATGGCTTCTTTTCCATCTTTCTTCCCCCGACCCTAGACTCAGTGTCTGTGAGTCAGGCGCAGGTGATGAAGGATCCACCAGACGTACTCGACAAGCAGAAATGTTTGGATGCCCTGGCAGCTTTGAGGCATGCCAAGTGGTTCCAGGTTTGAAGGAATTCCTCCTTACTGTTTAAAAATGAAAGAAAAAATAGAAATCAATACTTTTCAGCCTTGTGTTCACCAAAAGTGATGGGAGTACAGTATGACAAAGTGCTATAGTTTACTTTAAGCTTGGTTTTAAACATAGGCATAAATGTGAAAAATAGTCCTGACCTTTGCAAAAGAAAATTACTGTTAATGTTTCTTTTTTAACTCTGCAATGTTTGCATTTTTATCTCAAAATTGGAGGTTATACTGTACACTCATTATTTTTGACTATCATCCTAATTTAGTGTTTCTTAAACTTTAAAAATCCAAGATCAGAACTTGTTACTAATTTTAGAGTAAAATTGCACAGTAGTTCTTCATAGCAGTGAAACCTTATTAAGAAAATTTACCCTTGGTTAATTAAAGAACTTGTGCAAGATTGCAATGTTGACTTGTCCCAAATTACCACTTTTTTTTTTTTTTCCGAGGTCAAACATGTAAGAGTAGTATTTTACTGGAAAATGTTTTAAAATTAGTGTTACATTATTGTTTTAAGTGCAGAATTGAGCACACTTTTAATGTTGGAGGGCTGTTAAATTGGTCTAGCATTACAGTGTTACCTTGCATTATCAAATTGCTCCTTTCTAATATCAAAATCTGCAGTATTTCAGAAACTGTTGAAATTATCTAGCAATATAACACTATTCTTAAATGGGTTTCACTTGCTAATTTGTAATGTATGGTTTTTATGTTTCGATTTTACTCTATGTGCGTGTTAATTATTTTAGAATTTGTCTCTGGGATCACATGCTTAGGTCAACATATATTTCTTCTTAGAAATGTACTAGGTCTGGTTTTTTTTTTTCTTTTCCAAAATAACGAAATTACAGTATTTAATACATGAGGCTGGAAAGTTGGCATCAACTTCCGAAGTAACATCCTCTCTTCGGCTTCTCTTTGTTCCCAGGGCATTACTTATTTTAAAGGGTTCAGGGTTAATTTTATTAAAGGTTTGTGTTAGTGAAGTTCGTTCATACTTCAGATAGTGTGCATGTTAGACTCATTGCACAAACAATTGCTTCTTTTTTTCATACTGCAGTATTCTAAATTTATAGTACTTTTACCCCTCCCCCTTTGATATTTTCTGAGATGATTTTAACGTTAAAATCTGGGTTTACTGAGTGATTTTAGTGTGGAGTTGTGAGGTAGGGCTGTAATCAGTTTTCAGTTTAGCATGCACATAAAGATATTTTTCTCTTATTCAGGAACGAACAGCTTTTCTTAGAAATAAATTTTCTGTGTGTTATTAATTCTGCATTTAATGTATTACTGTTGTCTTAACCCAGGCCAGAGCAACTGGATTGCAGAGCTGTGTAATGGTCATCAGGATATTGAGGGATCTATGCCAACGTGTTCCTACATGGGCTCCATTACATAGCTGGGTATGTTTGCATCACTTGCATATGGTAGTTTTGCAGCACTGTTTCTTTAAATAGTGTTGCGATCAGGTTGTAACACATCAATAAGTATTAAAGGTGATAGTTATCTGCGCGTGCCGCCCTTTTTATTCTGATATTCCATTCCTGACCTCGTCTAATGACTGCAAATAGGCTGTGGATTTCCATTTTCAGAACCTTGATTGTCATAACGAACGGCACATACCTAATGGTTAATCAAAGAAAATGGACATCTGTATTACCAATTTTAATGTACTTTCTCAACTAATGTAAATATAAGAATATAAATAATTTATTAATCCCACGTCGTAACACCAAGAAAGAACTCGGATTATGTGCTTGCAAGTAGTTCACCTTTTTAATGGTTCAACTATATTCACTTAATTTTCAGTGGTTAAAACTTCAGGTTTTACCTTTGCTGCAAATTTCAAACATTTATCGGCTGGGTGGTTCCGCTGTTGACCCTTCGCAGGTCATATAAGAATTACCTGAGGTAAAGTAAAGGAGCAGATCCATTCTTTATGCTTGGCAGAGACCCTCAACCTGCTCCTGGAGGTATTCTGCTTATAGGGTATACGGGGAATCAAACTGAAGTTGTGTGAATGTCAGGTTAGCAACAATTTTCTGTGGTGCTAATTAGCTGGTGTGGATCTATTGTCATGAAGGCGAGCTTTATCACATCGTTTGTGCCCACAAGGCTAACAGCAGTGAGGTAGAAGAAACCATACAAACCTATCTTTCGTAAAGGGTCAACAGAAGCTTCGCTCTCTGCTCTGAGAATGTGAAAGATGTGAAACTTTCCTCACATACTTTCCTTGCTTTCCACTGATGTATTAAAAACTACATGTACCACCCCCTGTGGGTGTGGGACGCAGATGAATAAATCCACGGTATCCCCTGCCAATCGTAAGAGGTGACCAAGGAATGATAGACTTAGAACCATGAGACTACTTGTGATTAGTACCATTAACGTGAGGAACAACGTGGTCGTTACTTGCGATTTAGAACCACTCTGTGAGAAACACCATGGGCCTACATTACCTAGGAGCAGTACCATTGTGTAAGGAACACCAGAGGTGTAAGCATTGCCTGTGATTAGTACTATCATGTGTATCCCACCGAGGTGGAGGAGCGGGCGCTCAGCCGCACGGACTATTGTCTAGTGATAGAATATGCAGAGCACTGCACTTTAATGTGCTGGGTCCACTGTACTCAAGAGTGGGTTTGCGTTATGAGTAATACCACACTATATGAGGAACACCCTGGGTCTACATTGCCTATGATTATACTCTTATCTCAAATAAACTGGGAGATAAAGTAAACGCACAAAACTTGTAGGAAATGCGGTGGTACTGTCTATCGGTAACTAAAGTTAGGTTGAAGGAAGAATCCCACCTTTCAATACTCGTTCGTTTTTTACTGTTAGTCTATGTTATGAAACGTATTCCAGCTTGAAATCTAATTACATTGTTTGAAAAAAGTACACGTTTTGTTCCTAAAGTGGAACGTCTACAGCTAAAAGAACACAAATGGCATAAATGAAATAAACACGATAGTGATGAGATAGTGTTCCTTCATGTTGAGTTAAAACCTCAAGAAGTCAGTGTTGAGGTTTGAGATAAAAATCTGATGTAAGGGATGTTCTTTTCTTCAAAATGCTGGAGAAGTATGTACTTTAAATAAATATCTTGAGGATAGACTTTAAAATATTTTTAAAAATGTAAAATATGACAGGAGAAAACTCCTTAAGTTGAGGTTAAGTTTTTCTGTTATAAAGTTTTTTAAGACGTTGAAGGGGGCCTGTAACAAAAGGAATGAAAGTAGTTTTAGAAAAAGAAAAGAAAAAGCCTTGTAAATATACGGTGGGGAAGTGTGGAAGGAACCATCAAAATGCTTACCTCCCGGCCGTTACTGCTATGTTTACTTCTTCCCTTCAGTCATCAGCTGACTGAGTTTGTATGTGTATGGCTGTGAGAGGAGCATGAGGCGAATGTGGGGAAATGGAGGAGAAAGATGGGGAAATGCCGACGGGAGACGTGCGGTATGTTTCTCTGGATCCTTTTTGATGGCCTTCGTACATAAATGTAGATTGGAAGCCTCTTCTAACAGTATATATTGTCAGTTATTTAATTTACTGTATAATCTCGTATGCCACCCACCACCGAATAAGACCCGCACCCTTATTTTGAAAGAACATTATTTAAAAAGTTAAGTCAAAATTATTCCTCGATAATTCGTAATCTGTTAATTCAAAATCTAGCCTAATTCGTAGCAGCTCTCGTTCCCAGAGAGGTACGGCTTTGCATGTTATTTAAATCGTTTGATTTGAAATACAGATAATTCGTAATTTGGAGAACAATATTGGTCCCGACACCAAAATTCTGATTTTCAATTCGAAACTGTCTTTATATTTTAAAAAAAGAAGTATTTTACAGAGTAATTTAAATTTAAAATTACTCCGCGCCATGAAAGCACGCGTCTTCCGGAACACGAAGGGGTAACTTTGCGCACCTTCACCTACGTCGGCGTGTCTACAGTGTGCTTCATATCTGCTGTGTTCGAACGGAATTGTAATTATTTTGCATTCGGCATTTCTAGGAACGCCACAATATCACATAGCAGGCAGTGTGCAGAGAGGTGAAATCCGCGAACACTGGCGATACCAATGGTTGGCGAAAAAGCGTGGTATCATTTCGTTCGCACCAAGCAATACAGTGGAACCTCGATTCTCCGTGTTTGGAGGGACCCCGGGGAAAGAAAAAGAACGCACAACACGGGAAAACGGAAAATCCGGGAACGAATGAACCATCAACAATTTGGCCAAACATCGCAAAAATGAAATATGTGTACTTAACAATCTTACAAAGACCTCTAAACCAAACAAAACTATAGCGGCGATGGGCCTTCCGCCTACCAAGCGACTGCCCTCTGTCCCGAAGGCCTGCAAAATGCGAGGTGACGCATGGCCATTGTGACGAATCCTCTCCGCCGTTATTCTGGGCTCTCTAGACTGGGGCTGCCAACTCACCATTCAATAGCTCCTCAATTAAAGGTAATCGTAGAATGAATGAACCTGGAACCAGCCCTTATATCGAGGTAAAAGTGCCTGACTTGACCGCTGATCGAACCCAGGTCCTCCGGGTGAGAGGCATGCAAGTTAGTACGCATCTTAAAAATCTCGAAATTTTACATTCAGTTTTACTGGGGAGACTTCGTCATTTTTGCTCTGAAAACTCATATCAGTTCAGCAATTTTGATCAGCCAGGGCCAAATTGTTAGAAAAATCTAATACCCATAACGGTAAGCCAAACAGCAATCAACCACAAGTAGTTTTTAATTTTCTAATCTGATGAAATAAAGCACATTAGACACAAAAGCGCCGACCATGATGGTGAAATCCTCTTTTTTTTTTTTTTTTTTTTTTTTTTTTTTTTTTTTCTCTTCTTCCATTGTAATTTGATCACCGGTATACAGTTCGTTGTCAGTTTATGGAAATCTTGTACCGCGTAAATTAGGCCTACATTGGCTTTTCAAGTTATGTTGAACTCGAGAATATGGTTTTGAATTGTTTCGAATATAAGTATCGATCTCAAAGTTGTCAAACACATTAAATTCAATTCTGCCTTTCACTAATCACGAATTGGAAAGAGAAAAAATATCACTAACACTTCCGAAATTACGATTATTCGCGACCTTGAGCTCAAATGGAAGGCACGCTCGCTGTAGAAGCCTTTTCGAGTGCGAAATGATACAAAGTTTTAAATGTAACATGTGCAAATAAAACGACTGCGGTTTTTATAACATTTTAACACAAAAACGTGAAATTCCCATTCTTGTGAAAGGACGAAAACAGTAATAGGCAACCCCATATCCTCCCATGGTTTTAAGTATTTAAGGCGTTACATCTGTTCTAGTCTCGATAACATAATCGTGTACGATAATATTAAAATACGGCTGTAAATTTGTTACTTAAGGAGCCGTTTCGATTCCTGCCTGAAAGCCCAGTGACTGTAGTGCCCTGAGGGGAAATGCCGAAAACCTGTTAGGCGATACACTCGAAAATTTTTTTTAAAAAATCTAAACATCTAACCCTGTACATAATGTAGACGTTTCGGAAGTACGAACATTTGACGAAATTCGTTCCGTCTTCAAGTGGAGCTGTCAAAATGCGTTCTGTTTTACGTGATTTAATTAGGATGCTCGCGGGACCACGTAATTTGAACGAATAATACGAGAAAACGTAGTTTCCTGGAACGTATAATAGAGGTTCTACTGTATTGTCAATACCGATGAAACTGCGTTGTTTATTTGTTTTGTTTTTAAATGCTGAGGCCAAATGGACTTTTGGTTTTAAAGGAGAGAATTGCCAGCCGGGAAATGCTATGAAGTGCACACTGCACATGGAAGCGAGATTTCCTTCCCCTACCATAGGGAAGTTCGAAAAGCAACGACGTTACGGGCGTCGGGCACTTTCCATGCCAGTACAAGGCATCTAAAAATGCAGGAAGTACAGTAATACAAAAGATAAAGCCTTTGCACAGGGGAGCCAGCATAACTTTTCCTCGTCTGTGAATAGTGTTTTTAGTTTCATTGCGTGAGGTTATGTTTGTCATTGTTTTGTAATGAATAATGTAAATGCACCTTGTTGGATAAATTTCTGAAATAGTGTTTTCCATGGCATTTGAAAAGTTTAAACTGAGAATCAAGGAGATTGCATGCATTAATGGGTCTTAGAAGTGCCATGGCGGGAAATCGTACTATTGTCGCGGCCACCAAATTAGGCGGGTGAGGAAAATTGCGCTGTCGTCAGATATGGGAACGGCGAAGCGACAGATGGTCGAGAGTCGCTTACCCCCCCCCCCGGGCATGGATTGGCAACGCTGACCGTGCAGTGCTGTCAAACTGAAGCCTATCCGCTCCAGGCACCTTGCCAGAGTCATTCCATGTCAAGCAGCTGTTGAGCTCACATCGTAAGTGCAGTTAACCTATTCTTTAACCCTTTTGGCACTCAGCCTATATACAGGAGTTTGCTCGAAGACACTCAGACTAATTTCTGTCATTTTCCAAACCGACTTACAAAAAATCAACACATAAAGAGTTTAACACACATTAAAATAAAATAAATCACACTAATAGAGGAAACTATGAGCATTTCAGAAATGAACATACCTAGAACGTATTGTTATTGGTAAAGCCAGAAACAATTATTAAATTTTGAAAATAAATTTTAAAAAATATTTTTGATTTTCAATGTCTGAAAAGTCAGACATTATTGCGTATTCCTTCTTTATTCTTAGACGTGAAAGAAAGAACCTTTATTTCTGATTAATTTGATATCAATATGATGTGTGTGCTGCAATTCATTCATGAAGCATGGCACATAGTTATTCACTGTACATGTAACGGTCATCGATGTCATGTCCTCGCGGTCCGATGCACGGTGAGCAGCTGTGACTGTGTCATTTCCCACATAATGCGAATCGCTTTTGGCAAAAGGAGGTCATTATTACTGTCTAAATCATCTTAAAATTCAAGGATATCGGCTTCATTCGGCCTTGAATATGGCCTAGCCATTACGATAAAAAGATGACGCAAGCACGTGCAACAACGGAGTTATGAAATGGAGTAAAATTATAGTTTGCGAAGTACAGCGAACACACGATATACCAAAGAAAGAAATATACTCTTAACTAAACTCATATCAAGATCAAATTGTTGTATTCATAAGCCAACCAAAACAGATCCACGCAATTAACAACTTCAAATTACCACAACATAAACATTCACGGTCAGCAGATTTCATTTGTCGAAAATAAAAATATTTTGTAGGACTGGTGGATATATCTGTAGAGTAAAACGCAAATTCAACGTTTTAAGGTACCGTCACGATTAACTGTTACGATTTAACAGCCACGGTTATGACGAAAATGCCTAAATAGGACAGAGCCGATGTATCGGCGCCGTGAGTGTTTTCGCCATAACCTCTCGCGCCGATAGATCGGCGCGCTGAGTGCGAAAGGGTTAAAGTAGTTCTTTTTCTATATTACTCGGTACAATATACAGTATTCAAATATTTAAAGTTATAATGTATTAAAACTGATACGGATTAATATGTAATCCGAAAGTATTTACGGGGTCCTGCAGCCTGTGCTGGTGCGCGCGCCCCGAACTGCCTCAGCTTTCGACATTTACATGATCGCGTTCCGGGCCATTTTCCGGGAAAATTACAAGGCTCCCAGAAATATGTTTCAGATAAACAATATATGTCAGGCGATTTTTTTTCATTTTTCCCGCAGACAAAATTTTATTGGCTGAAGAAATAAAAACTTGGCCGCTCCACGATTCTACGGATTTAAACTTATTCTTTCAAGATTTTATTTTTCAGAATTATTTAAAGTGGTTTGTATGGAAAATAGTTATACCACTGGAATCAGCAGTCTTTTTCTGAAGCTTGTAGTATAATTTGTATCGAAACATTGTATGAAGTAACATCAGGAGCTTGAGAGAACAACTTGCCTCGCGCTCCGAAATGATGTGTTCAGTTAGACATTTCTTCGCCAGTTGCTACATAACCTTGGCAACAGCGTAATTTCTCTGACCCGCCTAATTTCGTGGCCGCGACATTAGTATAGTCGCTGTACTGTTGTAATGTGGACGGAAGTGGGAGACTTTCTCCCCTCGGCATAGGAAAGTGCGATAAGCCGCGATGTTTTAGGGGCATCGGGTACATTCTGTTCAGGCACACGGCATCTAAAATGTATGCAGTACAGTAATCCAATGAATAAAGCACTTGCACAGGTGAGCCAGTATAGATTTCTCTTAGTCTTTGAATCATGTTTTCTTTCTTTTGATTTCATTGCATGAGGTTATGTTGGTGAGTTATCCAAGTGCATTGTTTGAATACTGTAAATGCACCTTGTTGGATACATTTTGGAAATTGTTTTTTCCATGACATTTGAGAGTTTTTGAATCAAGGTTAATTGCATGCAGTAACGGGTCTTGGAAAATATGTTGTTGTGCCGCAAGGGTTGGCATTTCCGACGTACATGTTGGCGATGAATTCGAAGTGATTTTTGCGTCCCAACGACTTTGAAGTAACGAGGTTTTACTGTACAATCTTTACTAACACACATCAAATGATTAGAAAATACAAAAGAAAGTAAACAAACATTTCCAGAACGATATCCAGAGAGTTCCTTTGCGATCTCTTCTGCCTTTGGCTGACACCATATCCCAATTCCTGCCTTTCTGTCACATATTTATAAAGGTTTTTAAAAATTTCTGGTATCTGTACACTTAGTCAATGAAAAGCTCTCGCTACATGTTCTATAACACATTTTTTTTCTTTCTCCAGTTGCGAATACACGACTCATCAATATCGTATTTCCTACCGGCGGCAAATTTCCAATATTTTCGGCTTCCCGAACTACTTTAAGTATCTCACTTGCAGTAAAAGATCGAAAACGTTTTGTGGAATTCATATCGATACTCCGAGAATGTGCGTGAGATTGACGCCAAGTGCGGAAGTAGCATATGCTGAGAGCGGAGAGAGCATTGTCGCCAAGCCGCGCCAGCGTTGATGCTCGATTTACATGCACTCGGAAAGATAAATTTTGCCGAAAATTTTAAATAAGACCCGCGCCCAATTTTGGAAGCGATAATTGCGAAAAAAACAGTGCGGGTGGTATTCGATATTATACGGTATATTCTGACTAGTGTTTTGTTTTTGATCAACCTCAATATAAATGTTTGGGAAAATATTAATCAATTTACTCTGATTTAAAGTTCGCATAATGGTTGTCTCTGTTGTGGTAAAACTGATTATATTCGGTCGTGTAAGCTCATGGCTGAATATCTCTGGCATTTTTCGGCTTTTACATGTTCCTGGTCTCTCGCTAGGAAATTTCGTCCTCTTTGTCCAACATGAGAATTGGCAGTCTACACATTTGAGTTTATATATCCTCGAATTTAAAAATCTATTATTACTTGCAACACTATGGTGATTAAATGTTAGACGTTGGTTATTATTACTGGTACGAAAGGTTATGTTGAAACTGTCTCTTACAGATTTGTAATTTGATAAATATTTCTATTATAGGTGTAGGTGGCAAAGTGCTCTTTTCATGCTTTTTTTTTTTTTAGCGGCTTTTGAGGTTTAATTTTTTTAATCTACAGGTGTCTGAGAAGTCCTCATACCCCTAGTTTCATATTATTTTGTTATATTATGGCATGGATAATTGAGTTTCTATAATTGGGGAATTCAATAGTTGTTTTATTGGTATTGGTATCCCTGCTGCTAGCATTGTTGTCGGTCTCATTTCAGTTAACTCATGGCGGACGTGAGCGGACACAGCTACACTGTTGAGGAGAGATTAGTGGCGTGTGTGTGCGTATACGAACGAGCACATACGGGGCAAACAATGACAGTGATAATGAGTGCATTTGAGTTATCTTTAGCAAACCCCCACCTCGTAAAGCTACTCTGCTTGATTGGGAGAAACGTGCGTTTGCTTCAGACAGTGTCAAAGACAGGCTGCGTAGTGGACGTAAGAAGACGCGGGAAGAAACGTGTGCCGCTGTCGCTCAATCAATTGAGCAGACTCCATTTCAGTCCATTCGCAAATGAGCAGCTGAACTGCGGTCAACAATGCACGGCCACATTAAGAGAGATTTGAAAACGAAAGGATTTAGGCCGATGCATGTGAATGAATTTTTACAATGACATGGAGCAACAAGTTGCAGTCTGCCGTGCTTTGTTGGCACAATTCCCAACTGCCGTGTCTCGCTCAAGAGTGTTATTTTCTGATGAATGTGCGATGGAGGAATGTGGTTTTCTGCTCTAAGGAAAATGTTCATTATGTGGAAGAGTTGGAAAGGAACCCTCCTCATGTTATGGTATGGGCCGGGATATCATCACGTCACTGGTGCGGACCGCATTTTTATTTTTATGGGAACGAGAATGGAAAATCTTATTTCCATATGTTACAGTCTTGGTTAATACCTCAGCTTCAAGACAAGGGAATCATGGGTCATGTGTGCTTACAGCAGGATGGGGCTCCAGCACATTTTGCTATTCAGGTGCGCGAGTTCCTTGATGAACAATTTCAAGGCTGCTGAATTGGCCGTGGCTCGCCAACATCTCCAGCCCCGTTGAAATGGCCACCACGAAGCCCGGACCTTACCACGCCAGACAACTCATTATGGGAATTAATCAAGTCCCATGTGGCTCGTCAGTACATGACTAATGAAGAATTGCGCCAAAGTGTGGATTAAGCCTTTCATTCCATAAATCCTGAGATGCTCTGCAAGGTGTCCTTGAGGACTTGAGGAGACGGATAGAACTGTGTAAGGCATGATGGTGCACATACAGATTCCCTGGATTCATAGTTTTTATATGTAAGTACTCCACTGTAATATGAAATGTATGAAACTAGGGGTACGGGGACTTCTCATACATCCTGTATCAATGTAGTTTGTTTTTTTGTATAACTGTTACTTGTTGACATTTTGTAAATAAGGGTAATTTCTTTCTGAAAATAGTTTTTAGACAAGGGGATATTATAGGCTCTATTCAACATGTGTAGAAAAGAATACACTGTGCTTTAGGATGATATGAATCATTCTCTATAGTATTTTTACTTTGAGTTGGTTTTCTGAAAATCGAAAAGGATAGATTTTCTTTTCGATCGATAGTTGGATCCAGTAAATTGTTTTATTATTCTCAGTTTCTAATGTAAATTTTAATTGGCATTACAGTGGAACCGCGATTCTGTTTTTCGAGGGACCATGAAAATAAAATGTACAACACGGGAAAATGGAAAATCCGGAAATGAAGAAAACTATCAACAATTTGACTTAACTTCACAAACCAAGCTGCAGCCCCAATGGGACTTTGCCTGCCAAGCAACCGCTCCTCAGCCCGAAGGCCTGCAGATTAGGAGATGACACTTGGTCAGTGCGACGAATCCTCTCGGCCGATATTCCTTGCTCTCTAGATCGGGGTCGCCATCTCACCATTAGATAGCTCCTCAATTAAAGGTAATCACGAAGGCTGAGTGGACCTGTAACCAGACTTATATCCAGATAAAACTGCCTGACCATCGGAATTGAACGCGGGCCCTCTGGATGAGAGGCAAACACAGGCATGTTATACCCCGAAACCGCATTTAATTACCGGTGCAAGAGTTCAAAATCTTGATACTTTATATTCAATTTTACAGGGCAATCTTCGTCAGTTTCCCGTGAAAACTTTTCGATTCAGCAACTTTGACTAGCCAAACGACAATCGACCACAAGTAGTTTTTAATTCTCATCTAATAAAATAAAGCACATTAGATACAAAAGCGCCCAACATGATGGCGAAATCCCTTCTTTTCTTAACCCCTCAGCGCCGACCTCTAGACATGGTATAGACTCTCTCTTCCTCCTTAGCCGCCGACCTCCATACGGGGTATAGACCCATACATGGTTTTGGACTTACGGCTATATCACGAAGAGTTTTGTTGTTATGGATATGCAAATATTTTTCTTTCCAAGAAGACAATTTCGGGTTTATCAGTGTTGTATATAAGAATTGAAAATCGTTAAAGTGTAGTTGCTTTTGCAAGGATAAGTATTTGTCAATTAAGTCTGAGCACCAATCTCGCCTTTTTAATAGTCCATTTGCTTCATTCTTTCCCACAGAATAAAATAATGATGATCTGAGAAGTTTGTCTTTTCATGTGATGTTCTTTGCTCTAATTTTGCATTGAGTGCTGTTTATTATATTTGTCTTTATTTCTCAGCTTGTAATATTTTCGTAACTCTCCACTAGCGCTCTGTGTAGGCATCAGTTAGTGCTGCTTTCTGTCACACGGTACGAGAACCAGTTGTGCATGATATATATCTCGTTTGAAAGACGATGTATCGACCTTTTAATCTGAAATATGTATCGATTTGGTTTGTTTCATCATAAATGTTATTTCCGTCATTCCGTTTCGGTCTCGCTGCAGCTTCATCAGTTTGTGAGAGGCGCCGCGCTCAATGGCTAGCTCCTGCCGACAGTAACGTGCTCTCGTTCCCGGAAACATGAGATACAGTATTTCATGTTATTTCAATTGTTTAATTCGAAATACGGATAATTCGTAATTCGAAGTACAATGTCGGCCCCATTACCGAAATTCAGACTTTAAATTCGAAACTGCCTTTACATTTTAAAACAATAGTATGTTACAGGGTAATTTCAACTCTAAATTTATCCGCTCCGCTTCATAATAGAATGCGCTTTCCGGAACGTGGAGGGGTAGCTTTCCGCATTTCCACTCACTTCGGTGGGTCTACAGTGCGCGTCGTGATTGCTAAGTTGAATGAAGTCGGAATTCTTTTGTATTCAACCTTTTAAGGAAAGTCATAATATCATGCATCAGGCAGTGTGCGGGAAAACAGAATCCGCGAACACTGGCGATGCAGACAGTTGTTGAAAAAACGTGGCTTGTATAATAAATTCGTAGGCACCGAACAATATTGTCATTGCCGGTAAAACTGCATTGCTTTATTTTAATGCGATTCCAAATGGTCTTATGGTTTTAAAGGAGAAATTGCCAGCTGGGAAATCGTACAAGGGTGAGGGATGGGGGTCATAGTAGCGCGTTCCAATGCACATGAGAGCGAGATACTTTACCCCCTCGTCATAGGAAAGTTCGATAACCTACAATGTTTTAAGGGCGTCGGGCACTTTCCATGCCAGTACAAAGCATCTAAAAATGCAAACAGTACAGAAATCCAAAAGGAGAATGCATTTGCACAGGGGAACCGGCATAATTTATTCTCGTCTTTGAATTGTGCGATTTTTTTCTTCTTTTGTTGCGTGAGGTTATGTTTGTCAGTGATTTATCCAAGTGCATTATTTGAACATTGTAAATGCACATTGTTGGATACATTTCGGAAATAGTTTTTTCCGTGGCATTTGAAAGGTTTAAACTGTGAATCGAGGTGATTGCATGTATTAATGGGTCTTAGAATACTTTGTGACGCTGTGAGCTTGCATCCGGGAGATAGTAGGTTCGAATCCCACTATCAGCAGCCCTGAAAATGGTTTTCCGTGGTTTCCCATTTTCACACCAGTCAAATGCTGGGGCTGTACCTTAATTAAGGCCACGGCCGCTTCCTTCCAACTCCTAGGCCTTTCCTATCCCATCGTCGCCATAAGACCTATCTGTGTCGGTGCGACGTAAAGCCCCTAGCAAAAAAAAAAAAAAACAACTTTGTGACGCGGCAAGTGTTTACATTTCTGAAGTACGAGAGGAGTGCCATGGCGGGAAATCGTACAAGGATAGAGTCATAGGAAAGTTCGATTTTAAGGGCATCGGGTACTTTCTGTGTACATACAAGGCATCTAAAATGCATACAGTATAGTAATTCAATTAATAAAGCACTTGCACATGGGAGCCAGCATAGATTTCTCCTCATCTTTGAATCTTGCTTTTTTTTTTTTTTTCTTTCTTTCGTTGCGTGAGGTTATGTTTACCAGTGAGATATCAGAGTGTATTATTTGAATACTGTAAGTGCACCTTCTTGGATACATTTTGGAAATAGTTCTTTTTTCATGGCATTTGAAAGGTATAAACTGTGAATCAAGGTTAATTACATGTAGTAACGGGCCTTAGAATATTTAGTAACGCGGCAAGGGTTGGCACTTGTGAATTGCAAATTGACGGTTAATTCGAAATCACGTAATTCGAAGTCCGATTTTTTTTTTAGTCATAACGACTTTGAATTAACGTAGTTTTACTGTATCTGCATTTACATAGTTCTACCATAAGGAATTCCAAATTTTGTGAAATTTGGGCTACTCTTATACTAGTAGTAACGCTTTAAGTGAATCTGTATTTCAGTCGCACGTGGTTGAAATCTCATCTGGCTGTGGGGTAGGAAGCTATTTAAATGGCTGCGATGCTGAGGGGTTAATATTTCGTTGTATTTTGGTTTCCGGTATACTGTTCGTAGGCTTTTTCTGGAAATCTTGTACTGCGTAAATTGGGCCTACAATGACTTTTAAAGGTTATGTTGAACTCGAAAACATGGTTTTGAATAAGTTCTTGAATGCATTATATTCAATTCTGCCCGTCACTAATCCAATCATATTGGAAAGATAAAAGAAATATCGTCAAAACTTCAGAAATTACGGTTATTCGTGACCTTGTGGTCATCTGGAAAGCACGCTTGCTGCACATGTTGGTACGAGTTGGAAATGATACAAACCGTTTAAATGTAACGTGCGCAACTAAACCGACTGCGGTTTTTGGTATTTTAACACAAAAACATAAAATTCTTACATTAGGACCTAAACAGTAATGGGCAATCCTAAGACATTCTATGGCTTTCTTTTTTAATGTAAAGTGCAACAATAGTTCTGGTCTTGCTAACGTAATCCTGTACCGGTACAACAATATTAAAATACTATTTTTGTGTTAAGAAGGAGCCGTTTTGGTTCCTGCCTGAAAGCCCAGTTACTCTACAGTGCCCTGAGGAAAGTGCCAAAAACCTGTTTGGCAGTGCGATCGAAAAAATGTATAAATATAAACATCTAACCCTGGACATAATGTAGACTTTTCATGAGTGTGAACGTTTGACGAAACTCCTTCAATCAAAATGCGCCATGTATCCTTACAATTGTTTTGGCCACTCTCTCTGCTTCATGATTTTCTGAGATTCTCTAAACAGTGCCACCTGAATGTGATGCTAAGTTGGTCCCGTATGCAACTTCGCCGGTGATTGCTTTTCCAGTCCCGGTACAGTTCTTGCTCTAATTATCGCAATGACGGGGCGTTAACGCCAAGATCCATAAGTATGCCATAGCCATCCTTTCGCGAGATATCGTTTATTAAAAAACGATTGATCGAGGATTTAGCGTTGATGGGACTGGAATTTCTGGATGGTTGACCCGGGAAATAGTTTCTTCGAGGAACGGATAGTGCGGGATTTTTACATTGTGATTTAGTTACAATGCTCACAGGACCACGTAATTTGAACGTATATTACGAGAAAACGTAATTTCCGGGAACAGATAATCAAGGTTCCACTGTACTGTACTATTGATTTGTTCATCTACAATTACAAAAAATGTCATCAAACCTTAGTCACACAATATCTTTTTCATCGTTTAGAATTGGTGTGTTTCTCTAAATAATCCAGCTAAGATGCCCGATGCCACGGCTCCTGTCCAGAGACCTTTTTGTTGAGGGGTGAATTCCAAAAGTAGCATGAATTTAATTTCATGGTTACTAAGTTTGTGTGTCTAAGTTGTTCTTGATTGTCAAGGGTCTCTTTTTTTCGATGCTGGAATACATATTGGTAACGTCAAATGAATTCAAGTTGGAAGATGGTTTCAATTTTATGTTCATACTATTTTTGCAAATTTCAATTTTATTGCTGTTCAACTTGGTGTTTTTTAAGAAACTGTGAATAAATTTAGAGGTTTTATAAGTAGGACTACTCTCGAATTTAATAATCGCTCTTAAGGGTGTATCAGGTTTGTGTATTTTGGGTAAAGCTCTTGCTAAAGGTAGACTTGAGTTCATACTAATTAAACTTGAAATTTCATTTACATTAAGGATGAAATTAATGTTCTTGAGTAGCTGTTTCTTTTTTTTTTTTTTTTTTTTTTAATAGTGTTGGTAGGGTATTTTTTAATTTTAGTAAAGGTGTTACTTTAAAAGAATGCTTCAGTTTTATTGTTATTTTTTTTCCCCTAGGCGTTTCCTTGTTCATGACCGACACATTACGTTGATTGCCCCCATCCCTCTGCTGCATGCATTGTGTACTGGAAGTAGGCAAATTGCGTTATCAATAATAGAATAGGCAATAAAGTATGTTTCCGGTTGTTAATTTTGAATAGCTACCCTTTCTTCTGTGACAACACATACTGTAATATCAGTTGAATGTTAGATAATTTTATACAATATAGAATCAGAAAAAATGTATGAAGTAGTGTCCAATGAAGTCATGTCTACAGTGCAGATTGCCAGTCTTTGTGCTTGTACATATTTACCTTACGGTTGTGGACTTGTGTACCGGAAAGTCGCCATTAAGTTGCTCCCAAAAGAAGAAAAAGCATTCTTGATATCACATTTTATCGCTAATTCAAAATCGCTAAAAAATACACTCGTACGGGTCATATAAGATGAAGGCACATACACTGACAAAGTTTTGACGTATTTCGCATTAATCGCAAATGCTAAAAATCGCAAACTGTATCCATAGGGCATAGACAGCATGAAGTCCACTGAAGTATGCTGCAGCTCTTCGACATCGTCCTCGTTATTACAGTTCTCGCTCACACCCCTTTCTGCATCTTCAGCTATCTTGGAGATTGTTTGGCTTCTGCAGTGACGAGGTTTGTATCAACATTTACGTAATCCTTGAGTGATGACTCCTCAAAATTTCCTTCATTCACAGTCATCAGGAACTGCCTGGTCAGTACAGTGCAATACCTCATTATGGAACACACATTAAATAAATAAATAAATAATATTAATAATAATAATAATCATATGGCCTCTGCTGCCGTGTGCAGACATTTCAATTTGACGCCATCTGGCTGTCTGCTCGTCAATTTCGACGTTCTGTTTTACTCTAGGCTCACTAGATGGCAGACCGAATAAACCGAAACTCTCTTGGGCGACTGTGGCTAAGATTTAATGAAGTTTGTCAGGTAAACACCAAATGTGCCATCAGAGATCTTTTACATGCCGACATCGTACGACATGGAGTGTCAAATGGACTTCTTTCCGCCCTTCAAAAAGCCGACTACCTCTGCCGGGTTTGAACCTGCTATCTTGGGATCCGGAGACTGACACTCTACCACTGATCCACAGAGAAAGCTATTGAACACACATTGATATGAAAATACACGATACGAGAATATAATAGCCTTCTCTTTTGCAGCTTCTAGTTAAAATCACTTAAGTGTAACTGTCCACAAACAATCTCCAATTAAGAATTCAAACATGAATAAACATTCATGTTGTGTCATGATCCTCATCGTAAAAATGTCATCCGAAAGTTTGTGTGTATTGTTTTTTAAATTTCTAATGGTGCTGTGAGACTATTATGAGAACTTCCAAACATGCTTGAATACCTCTTTGTTCTTTTGAGTGGTGGTTGTGTTCCAGTTTGTCCTTGCTTCTTGACGTAATCATTGTGAAGGCGTATCCAAATGGAAAAAAATACAGCTCATTATGAAAGATTAGCCGGCCACGTATTTTTTACGTGTTTGTTTTTTTTTCCGCCGTGCCATTTTTGTCCTTTGAATCCGTTATATGTCCGGGCATAAAGTTAAAAAAGACTTGTTTTGTCTGCATTGAAAATGTCCTCAGGAGCGAATAGAGATATTGGTTCTTTCGAACAGTTTTCTTTCCAATCTTGCAGAGTCTCTGCCTTGGCATTTCTGCTTTTTCCACACACATTGTTACTGCCTATACTGTATCTAACCTTAAATGAAATTTGTGTAGCCGTCCTGACAAAAGCACTAAAATCTCCACCAAGTCTGTTAGCTAGTTCACTTGCCTTGTTTTCATGAAGCATTGGTCCGCCGACTGGAGCGTCTTCTGCCCTATGTTGCCTGAACCACTGCAATAAATAATCTTGCAGGTATTCATATTTTCCTCCCACTTATTTGTCATAACACCTTACATGCGCTTCCTTCAATATCCACAGCCTTAGGTACAATTGTATTTAAGGTGGCTGGAGCAGTCCTCAATTTCTTAGCAACTTCAATTATTTTCCTGTTGCCACTTTCCTTTAATACATATTTTTACAGTATTTGTAATGCTCATTCTTTCTTTCATCCGTGTTCACTATTCACGGGTAATATCTGTCGCCACAGTTGCGTGTTTACGGAAAAAGCCCTTGAGTTCCTGAACTTCACAGGTTGTGTTCATCTTCGGGGAGAGGGCAGTTAGGCTCAGGAATGTTTAGTTTGGTTGCCGGTTAGCAGCGAGATTGCTGAATAACATTGTCTTGCATTTTGCTTTCCATTCAGAAGTTAGAAATTGATTTTGTGATGTGGTACAGTGAAGTGTAGTAACTATTTGTCGTTTGATACTGTTAACCTTATCTGGATTAGGAACATGTCAACATCCTATTGCATTACGAATTTTCGCTATTTCCCCTCGCCAAGAGTACGATCAAATTTTTACCATCCCTAAAAATGTTATTTGTCATCCCTTGTGAAAGAAACGTGATTTACAACTCTGGTAAGAGCCGTCGCCACAGTTGCGTGATGATGGAAAAAGTGAGCCTATTTGTGCTTGTTTTTCGCATTCCATTCAGAAGTTTGAAATTGATTTTGTGATGTGGTACAGTGAAGTTTCGTGGTATGATACGATAGCCTATATCTCGATTAGGAACATAGTCGTGTGAAATTGACTATCGTGGTTCATATTTGTCTTGTGATAGCCTGGTTATGGATATGGAAAAAGTGAAATTCCTTACCAATGAAGATGAAATTAAAATCTTTCAGGAAGTGGACTGGCATCCACATCCTTAAGCGTGCAGAGGTCGCGAATGTTGAACTTGCACCCTCGAGTTTCGACTCGGATCATTCGTCTTGGTTGAAGGTTTTAAAAATGGCGGTCAGTCCTTCCTTACTGATTCCTGTCGGTCGTACTTGGTTATGTCTTTTCCCTAGCAGGATACTTATTCCGTATGGCTTTTTAATAAGCATTGTATTCATAAAAGAGGTTCATTGGCTGGAGGGAAGCTATTTATGCAAGTCCAATTTCGATCAATAATAATAATAATAATGAGGCAGTGTAACCTCCAAATCATTGTCTAAGAGTGTGACCAGAAAATGTTTAATAACCCACTGCTCTGAAATAAAAAGGCTTCTAATAAAATTTGTTGTGGAAAGTGTGAACTGCAATAACACTTGGAGACTTTTGAATTGCGATCACAATATTGATTATTAAATTAATGTCATAATGGTCTGCCTTTTCAGTACTATAATATGCAATACTGTATTTTGAATTTAATTACTAAACTACGGACTAGTTTTGGCCTTGGCTGGCCATCTTCAGCCTAAATGTAATACATCTAATAACTAAACAAATGTACAAACACACAATGGACATTTAATCTGGGATGAACTGTGTAAAACTTGAAAAGTAAACTAGGCTCTAAATTCTTAGCATCTGGAGTATGCTCATCATCCAGACTTCTTGTATTAATATTCATAGAATTGTTAGTTCCATCACTGCTAATCATTACAGTTTCAATTACAAAACTGGAACTGGTAAATGTTGATTCCATAGTCAGATCATCAATCACCAAACTACTTGAGTGGTGTTAGTAGTATGCAAGCCACTGAGCGCCACTGTAAATAACCACCAGCTGACGCAGAACTGCTAGATGGTGTTTTCACATCAACCAACGTAAATAAAATGAAATGTTCCCGTAGTACTTGTTAAAATCGTGCTGAAATGCTGTTAGACATTGTCAGGACTACACATGAAGATATGATGTAGATGTTGATTCCCATAGGGAACCTAAAATATTTGTCCTGAATGAGTAAATTTATAATACCTGCATAGGCTACTTGAAGCCACCAGCAGTGCCAATGCACTATGAGAGCTATGTCTCATTTCCAAAAATAGATGCTTGCCTGGCCATCAAATGATGTAGATGTTGATTCCCATAGGGAACCTAAAACATTTGTCCTGAATGAATAAATTTATAATAATAAATTATAATAATAATTTATAATTTATAATACCCTTAGCTACAGACGTGGTGTCTCACAGACTCCTGTAGATGATTCGTTCGCTTCCGTTTAGACCTTCAACTTAACATCCTTGTTCTTTCTGGTACCTTCCTCTTTCATAGTCTTAAGCAACCATGCAGCTGGTCATTGTTGAACAATAATGTGGAACTGAAATAATGTTTGAAGTAGTGTAGGCCACAGACTCCACGTCACTATGACGTACTTTTCTTTTTTTAATCAGTTGATAAAGGAAATGTCCTCTGTAAATTTTTATCATACCTTATTACGTAGTAATAGGGTATTTATTCATTTCTGCATGGTTTACTTTTTTTATTTGATGAGAACAAATGTAAATTTTATCAATTTTCCGGCCATTAAAATTGACATCTTTATTACGTCGGAAAGCACATTATGAAAAATCGTGCACTAAACCATTGTCTACAATGCATGCTAAACCCACTGATAATACTTTGCTCATGGAAACTTATACTAGTAGTCGATAATTTGACATTCATTTCAGGGAGTCTCTCAGACCTAACGTTGGTCACAAGGTTGCCGACACCTCAGCAGCTGAGGGTTAATGATTTCAATATTTTACATGCCTAGTATAATTGCTCCATTTATAAGTAAGAGGCATGCTTAGTAAACAGTTCAATCTTCAGTAATGTAAGATTTATTTTCTATCCTTATTTTAGGAAATTGTCACCATTTTCTCATGCCTCATTTTTCAGGCTATGGAGTTGCTGGTGGAAAAAGTAATTAGTTCTGCGGGTCAGCCACTAAGCCCAGGGGATGCTCTACGCAGAATAATGGAAGCTCTGGCGTCGGGAATTCTTCTGCCTGGTGGGCCAGGCCTTCTCGATCCATGTGAGAAGGATCCTTCTGATGCAGCTGGAAATATGCTTCCTCAGCAGAGAGAGGACATAACGGCTTCTGCTCAGGTTGATATTAATTTTTGTGTAGTGATATTCAAACTCATTTGAGCACAGGTGTCTAATTAGCTGCCAGAAATTTAAGAATGGCAGGAGGGCTGGTAGGTGGTTAACACGGTACATGCAGCTCACATCTATTGGGGGTGTGTCTGAAAAGAGCTGCACCACCTCAGGACGAGGGCACACGTTTACTTTTTAGAAATGTGAATCCCACTATATCTCATGAAGAACAGCTGTCTGTCCTCAGACCTAAACAAGGCCTTTTGTACCTTTAGGGGGGGGCATGTGATTATCCCTTCATTTGATAACAATATGTTCCTTCAGGGTACTTCCTCACATATCCATGTACTGTTTAAATTAATGATGGATCTATTGAAACAGATGCTCACCTAGTTTGATGTCTAGTATCACCCAGTCAAGAATCAGAAGGATGATGGAAGAATTGGTAATTGCATTCAAACCTGAAACTTTGACTCTACAAGATGAAAGACAAATCTCTGTTTTTCTAGTCATTCAGAAACTATTTTCTTGCAGCCTGTGACTTACATCGTTAACAAGTTCCTGTTTAAGAATGATGTGCTAAAACATGCACAGGTTGCTAAACTTGATACCATTGAAGCAGCACAGTTTTCTTGCTCTCTCTCTTTTAAGTTTCCTGTTTTGTGTAAAAGAGAAAATAAAACTAGAGATGACGCGCTGTGAATGAACTCCTAAACCAGTTTACAGCTCCTCAGATGACTAGTATTGTGTAACCCAGCTATAAATGATACAAAATGGGCACAGTTGTGGATTATCTGTGGAGCTGATGGAATAAGATGTCTAGATTCATGCTGTCTGTTCTTTCCATATCACTTAGTAATGCAAACTGTGATACCAAGCATTTTGCAGGCTGGCGTCTAAAATCCAGGAAAAAATTGCCCACCACCATTTTGTGCTCCTAATCGGCACAGGAATCTGTTGACGTTCTCGTCCATGAGCTCTGTTCCTGACATAAATGTATTATAAATTCCAAATAGTGCAGGGCGTTCTACCATGATGATTTTCTTATCTGCCCTGGAAAACCTTCACCAGATCTAGTGGGAAGACAGGGTGAACTGTAAACGCAACATTGGTACATAAGGAAGTGATTTGACAACGGATCCGCCTAGATTCGTAAAATTATATGGCGAATGTTACCCCTTACGGTATCCCATTGTGATAGCTGGAACACACGGTGAACTTCAAGCATACACGTCGTCAACAATCAAGCGGTGACTATTGATTAACCGACTCGTAACAAAGCACAATTCCCCTTACCGAATGTGCGCGCAATTTTCATTTTTTTACTGGAAAACAACTTCATGCATTGAAAGAAAAGAGCACAGACACGCCGTTGCACATATGCAACGCTAGGCGTTCATGGGTTAACACAAGTACGAAGAATAACTTGGTACAATGCCTGAAAAGTTCGCAATGCCCAGTAGGTTTTTTGTCACACATTAGACTTCACTTTACAAAGGAAAATTTAATGTGCTCTAGGCTATACATATATTCAGTAGAAGTCCACTATAGCGAGTACGGCAGATAACGAGAACCATGTTATATCAACAATGTTTCGCTGTCCCTTCATAATTCCTATATTAAACAGTGTATTGTCCTTCAGTTACAGCAAGAGCCCTATCACTGACGCTTCCGTTATTAAGAGCGATTAAGCGTACACAATTTTTTCAGTTACCGATATTTATGCACCCCAGCGGGTATGTTGCATGCAATCGATTATCTTCGGTATCATTTCCTTGCTATATCCACTAGTGAGTTCTCTCGACATTCATACGTGATGTCAGTCGATTAGCAACACCAGTCAACTGCTGTTCCGTAAAGAAAATTCAAAATGGAAGAGTATTTTCATAATAAATGCGTCAATGTGTCCGATAACAGTTCTTAACTCGTTACAAATGAAGGCTGACTGAAAAATTTGAATGCTAAATAGGGGCCTACTGCAATGAAGTAAAAATGCGATACACCTCGAGATATGGCAGAGTGCATAATTTATTTCAGAGGTTAGTTTATATTTTCTCTGCGTGGTTAAATTACGGAAAGGTTATCATGTAAATTTATACCGAGATGGTTCTCTACTGGCGCTTCAAGTATGTTTTCATCATATGTATAGTGCGGTTAAGTTAGGATAGGTGACACTGTTGAATAAGGAAACAAACGTTTGCCACAAAATGCGATCGATCATCTTTGATACGGTATAGTTTTCTCACTATGTGCGTTTGCGAGCCCTCTCGTCAACATTCAAAGGCAATATTGGAGTCGATTAGTAATACCCAACGACTGCTGTTCTCTAAAGAAAATTCGAAATGAAAGAGGATAACAATTTTTCGTTATGCGTTAATAACGTGGCCGATAGCAGTTAACTCGTTCAAAATAACGGCTGAAGTAAACTGTCTTAATTTTAATGTTATATAGTCCGACTCGGCTGAATGGTCAGCATACTGTCCTTCGGTTCAGAGGGTCCCGGGTTCGATTCCCAGCCGGATTGGGGAATTTAACTTTAATTAGTTAATTCCAATGGCTCGGGGGCTGGGTTTGTGTGGCGTATTCAGCATTAGAAATCATCCTAAGAATGTGATACACCTCAAGATAATGGTACCTCACTGCTTTCAAAAGATAGTTTGTTTTCTCGCGTCTAGTTAAATTTCGGAAGGGCTATTCACATGTGAATTTTTAGCGAGGATAACTCACTTCTCTGAATGCGTTTCAAATATGTTTTCATGGCGCACATAGGCCTACGGTTACGTTAGGTGACGCCATTTGAAGAAGAAAACTCCGGAATGATACCGTATTTCTCCGAACACAAGACTTTTTTTCCCTTCAGAATCTCGTGCAAAAAATCGGGGGTTATCTTGCATTTGTGGTCTACCAGTAATATCGCAGGCAACTACTGCGGTAACCACGCTGGTCTTTCTTTTTACTCGCACGCGCACACACACACACAAAAAATTCGTTGACAATAAACGAGCGCCTCTTCATTATACATCGCTAGCTGTGACAACCGGTTGTACAGTGCATTTGTGTAACGCCACTGGATCTCGGGAAATAATGAAGAGAGAACTACATTCTATTAGCCTCTACAAAAACATTTCTCAAATCTGCAGAATGGCATCAAAACGTGCGAGCCTTCGAATTCTTAGAAAGGCCACGGCTACTCACTCAGTAGCAGTTATAGGCTTAACGTGTCTACTGTACCCGACTCTTAGTAAAATTTTTATAGACAGCAGGAATATTTTCGTGATGGATAGTGGAACAGATATTGCCAGCAAATTTTCAACGGGTTCTAGTCGATATTATGACGCCAATTTCAAGTTATTGGTTATTAAACACTCAAAAATGTAGAATAATTGTGCAGCCGCAAGAAAATGTGGCATAGGCCTAACTAAAGCCAATATTTGGCGTCAGCGTGAAGACAAAGAAAGCTTAAAAAATGTGTACTGTACAAAAAATGCATTCAGTGGTCCACAATAAGGACAATAAGAAGTCTAAAATGAAATTGTGAGGTATGTGCACGGAAAACGCAAGCGCGGAATGGCCATACCTTGGCGCAATAAACTTGTTCGTTAACCTCCAGCGTCCATGATTAGGCCTATACATCAGTAGCCGCTGAAGTTGTCTGAACCCAGCAAGCGAGGCGTGCGTGTAGCAGTAACTGGTTATATCTGACACTGAGTAAAAGTACCGTAACAGTTTTATAGACAGTAAGAATATTGTCCTGACGGATCGCCGTATTGTAGAGGTATGGAATGGGTATTGCCGGCAAATTTTCAAAGGGTTCTCTTCGGTATTGATGATGCCAATTTTAAGTTAATGGTCACTAAACCTGCGGAAATACAGAATAATTGTGCAGCCGACAAAAAAATGCGGCATAACGAAAGCCAATGTTCAGCGTCTAAAATAGTCTAAAAATGCGTACTGTACAACAAAGGCATTCATATGATTTTACAAAGCACTTTTTGAGCCTGATTAAAATTCTTTGAAGGAAAGAGAGGGGCTCATCTTGGATTTAGAGAAATATGGTACTGTTATTTTTTCAGAATGACATTAAACATACACTTTCATGTAGCATCACATTTCAAAAAATAACGAAAGTGGTGGCAAAAGGGGCTTTGGTTAAGACGCAACAGGTTATGCTACTTAGGTTCCAGAATGGGTTTTAAAAAAAATGTAAAAGCAATGTAAAGTGGTTTTTTTTTTTTTTTTTTTTTTTTTTTTTTTTTTTTTTTTTTTTTTGCTAGGGGCTTTACGTCGCACCGACACAGCGACGATAGGATAGGAAAGGCCTAGGAGTTGGAAGGAAGCGGCCGTGGCCTTAATTAAGGTACAGCCCCAGCATTTGCCTGGTGTGAAAATGGGAAACCACGGAAAACCATCTTCAGGGCTGCCGATAGTGGGATTCGAACCTACTATCTCCCGGATGCAAGCTCACAGCCGCGCGCCTCTACGCGCACGGCCAACTCGCCCGGTTATGTAAAGTTTAATCTTAAACCAGTTGTATAATATCATTTGAAGTAATTCCACATACTGTATCAGGTGACTATATTTGTAAGTAGTACAGGAGATATTATATGTAGAATTTTGTAAGCAACATAAATTTATTAAGGAGCTGTGTGTTTAATAGAAAAAAATGTTAGCGAAAATTGTATAATATTGTATTATAGGAAAATTTTCTTCTCTTGTTAATTTAATATTTAGTGCTTGACAATAATGTATTTTAGTGTACCGTTTGCCACCCAGGTAGAGACCTCATTTGCAAATAAAGAGATTTTGATTTGATTTTGAAGTCGTAGTGTGGATATCATCCGCAGAAACGCAAGTTTTGAATAAACAGGTTGTCGTTTCATACCGATTTTAATGTGTATGGGGGTTTTTCTGACTTTTATACAAAAATCAGATGTAACGACATTCCGCTGTAGCGAGTAAATTTTCCTCTGGTGTGAATTCTTGCTATAACAGACTTAGACTGTATCTCCATCATTAGCTAGAGTAATAAAAGTCGAACCTGTTTCGCCTCGTTTGAGCCATCTTCAGTTAAAAAAGGTGGTTAGTTATTTACATAATAGAAGATTAAAATGTGTTAAAACATGAACAAATTAAAAACAAGAGATACACGACAAATAAAAAACAATTCAATATATACACATTTCCATCATTAGATGGAGTAATAGTAAATTAGTTTGAGACTTCTTCGGTGAAAAAAAGTTTACATTTTAACATAATTGCAGTTAAAATGTGTTGAAGCCTATGAACAAAAAGTGAAAACAAATGAGATAAGATGGAAACAAACAATAAGTGTGTATAGTGAGGTTGTGGACCTCTTAGTGTAAAAAATTTTGCAGTGTAATACAATTAAAAAAGGACGAAATCGCTGTGTTAAATTTAGAATTGACAGTCTGTCTTTGTAGTCTCCATCACAAATAATCTTGAATGTAAGTTTGAGAGGAAGCACGTGCCAGGTGAAATGTGACATGTTATGAAAAACCTCCAATGACGTTCAAATTTTAATCTCAAAAGGCCTGATCTTCTCGATTTTTGCGGCCCTTTTCTCGATGACTGTTTCCAGTGTTGGCTAGGTGTGTTTGCCTTATTTTAAAACGTCAGGAGGGCAGCGAATAAAAAAATTGAGAAGCTGTGTTAGAGAAAATAACAGGTGCCTGATAAACTGTATGAGACCATAGTGGAAACCATCAATGAAATCTTGTAATCCCAATGAAGTTCCAATCTGTATTGGAAAACATGATGCTGTGTGAGAAGCTTGGGCTTATAAGTAAAAAATAAGTGTGAAGAAAATATTTAAATTTCAGTGGTTGTCCTGCCAAACTGGCCTGACTTTCCCAAAGTTAACAGTCCCATTCTTACGATCGCTTCTATTGTTGGGTCAGCTGTGTCTGGGAGAAGCGGTGGGGCGGGGGTTGAGTTGGAGGCTGGGTTTGTTTTTTATTGTAGAAGCTATCCCCACCAGCCCTGCACCCCCTTCCTTTTCCCCCTTCACTCTTCCCATCCTTGCATACCACAGCTGAGCAAACAATAGACAAACTCGTAAGAACGGGACCATTAACTTTGAGAAAGTCAGGCCGTTTCGAGAGGACAACTCCTTGAAAATGAAAATCCATAGCCAGTTTCCAGTCACTTTACAGGGTCAGGAATGGATTGAAGCCCAAAAACCCTTAATATGTTTAAATATTTTCTTCACACTTATTTTTTACTTATTAGCCCAATCGTCTCGTACCTAATTTTTTCCATTACAGACTGGAACTTCATTGATGGTTTCCACTATGGTCTAATACAGTTCACCAGACATGTTATCTTCTCTGACACAGCTTATAATTTTTTTTTTTTTTTTTTTTTTTTTTTATGCTGCCCTCCTGACTTTTTGAAATAAGGCACACACCTAGCCAACATTGGAAACAGTCATTAAGAATGGGACCGCTGATTTAGAAAAGATAAGGTCTTTTGAGATTGCTACTTTTGTAAAATTTGAACTTCATTGGTTGTTTTCCATCACACTTCATACCTTTCATCTGGCAAGTGTTTCCTCTCAAACTTAGATTCTCAAGTTTTTCACTCCCCTCTTGACTATTCGTGATGTTGACTTCACAAAGACACTGTCAATTCTGAATTTTTAACACTGATATCGTCCTTTTTAATTGTATCACACTGCAAAATTTTTAGAATAATAGGTCCACAACCTCACTATATACACTTGTTTGTTTCCATCTTATCTCATTTTTCATTTTTTTCTTCATAGGTTTCAATCACTTTTTTATTTCAATTATTTAAAAAATGTTAACATTTTTCACTGAAGATGTTTCAAACAAATTATTACCCCATCTAATGATGAAAATGTGTATACAGTAGAACCTCGTTAATTCGAAGTCGTTGGGACGCAAAAATCAGACTTCGAATTACGTGATTTCGCATTAACCACCAACACGTACTTGGAAATGCCAACCCTTGCGGCGTCACAATATATTCTAAGACCCATTACTTCATGCAGTTAACCTTGATTCACAGTTTTAAGCTCTCAAATGCCATGGAAAAAACTATTTACAAAATGTATCCAACAAGGTGCATTTACAGTATTTAAATAATGTGTTTGGCTAACTCACTGGCAAACATAACCTCGTGCAATGAAATCAAAAGAAAGAAAACAAGGTTCTAAGATGAGGAGAAAATCTGTACTGGCTCCCGTGTGCAAGTGCTTTATTAATTGTATTACTGTACTGTATGCATTTTAGATGCCTTGTGCTTGCACAGAATGTACCTGACGCCCTTAAAACATCGCAGTTTATCGAATTTTCCTATGACGAGGAGAGAGAGTCTCTCGCTTCCGTCCACATTACAGCAACAGTACAGTGACTATACTTGTACGATTTCCCGCCATGGCACTTCTAAGACCCATTAATGCATGCGATCGCCTTCATTCTCAGTTTAAACTTTTCAAATGGCATGGAAAACACTATTTCAGGTAGTTATCCAGCAAGGTGCATTTACATTATTCAAATAATGCTCTTGTATAAAACAATGACAAACATAACCTCACGCAATGAAAGGAAGAAAAACACGATCGAGAGACGAGGAGAAATCATGCTGGCTCCCCTGTGCAAATGCTTTATCTTTTGGATTACTGTACTGTCTGCATTTTTAGATGCCTTGTACTGGCGAGGAAACTGCCTGACGCCCTTAAAACATTGTGGCTTTTCGAACTTTCCTATGACAGGGAAAGGTAGTCCATTTGGCCTCAGCATTTAAAAAAAAATGCAGTTTTATCGGCATTGACAATATTGTTTGATGCGTATGAATTGATTATAGGCTATAAGCCACACTTTTTCGCCAACTGTCGGCAACGCCAGTGTTCGTGGATTCTACCTTTCCGCACACTGCCTGCTATGTGATTTGTGGCGTCCTAAAAATGCCGAATACAAATTAAAATTCCGCTCGAACATAGCAGATATGATGCACACCGCAGACACGCCGAAGTAGGTGAAAGTGCGCAAAGTTACCCCTTCACGTTCTGGAAGACGCGGAGAAATTTTGAATTTAAATTATTCTGTAAAATACTTATTTTCAAAATGTAAAGGCAGTTTTGAATTAAAAGTCGGAGTATCGGTACAAATTAACCGTATTTCGAATTAAACGATTTAAACAACATGCAAAACCGTACCTCATGTTTCCGCGAACGAAAGCTGCTTCGAATTAGGCTAGATTTTGAATTAACCAATTTCGAATTATCGATCTTCTACTGTATATTGATTTGTTTTTTTATTTCCGTCATTCATATTTTGTTTTTCATTTGTTCTTATTATGTAAATAACTTTGGCCCCCTTTTTTCACAGAAGATGGCTCAAATGATCCAAAACATGTTTGACATTTATTACTCCATCTAATGGTGGAGATATAATGTATTGTGTTACGGAGATTTCCGTGGTAGTTAGAGGTGAAAGAAGGTGCGGGGTGGTGAACAGGTCTCAAGCTACGAAAGTAAAATTAATTTAGAAATTTAACAAGGTTATATTTTCTTTTCAAAATTAAGAAATAACAAGTACGGCAGGTACAGAGTAGCAAGTCAACAAAATGTAGTTACAATATTTACTGGATTTGGGCTTCGCGCCCCGACTTCACACTTCTAGGGCCATTAGCCCAACTTTACTCCAAAATAAGTTTTACCAGAGGGGCAGAAAACCCCATTCATGTTCAAGAGCACTTGCCCCAAATTACACAGAAAGGCCTCCTCGAGGCATACAACACTTAATTTTCAAGAAAGAGCCACACGCTCTCAAACTTTAAGCCTCTCAAAGGCCACACCAAACTCCACCTTCAAGTTGTCCTCTCAGGACATAGACACAGGGGTAACATACCCAACCTACTGAGGTCTATTAAATGAAAAGGGGTAATTACATGACCTCTAAAATAACAATTTGAGAGGAGGTGATCTGCACTCCTAATACACTTTGTTTAAAACCTACTTGGCACTAGGCCGTTAATACAAGGGCTAATCCCATACTAAAGAGGTGACTTAAGAAAAGAACAATTTGCTTTACGTTAACGAAGAATAGGTTGAGACAAATAAGTTCACCTCAAAACAAAATGATTGGGAGCTCGGGAGGGTTAAGCACTCTCTATCCCGATATGCGGTTTAAAAGATGGAATAGATACAAGTTTCTTTACATTTTAAGGGAGGTTACATAATGGAAAAACTTCGGACCCGCCCCGAGAGTTAAACTGCTGAGCAAGCAAGAAAAGAAGTAATTAATCGGCCATTACCTGGTTGTTGACTGCCGCCGAAGAAAGAGGCGCTTCCCGCCCCCTGCTATGTACTTTACACACTGAAAGATGGAACAGAAGTGGCCCGGAGACCCTAAAATCAGCAGTTTATATACTCTCGCGGAAAGTTCGAGGCGTTTGGGGAATGAGAACACCCTCCCACAAAAACTTTATTGGCTAACCAAGAAAACCCCTACACAATATGAAGAAGAAACACATAATTGGTGGAAAATTAATTCAAGAAATTCGGGATTGGCTAAATTCAAAAGAAGGGGTTAATATTGCCAACTTAAACAGTAACAGAAAGAAATTTAACAAGAAACAAACTTTTGAAATAAAATTTTCTCCAAAAAAACAGTTCTTTCACTCCGCACTAGGGTGCACTATTGTTGATCTTCAGTAGTGTCCTCTTAGAAGAGAAAGTTCACACTTCTTACTACAAGCAATACAAAAATACGTCGAAAATGACACAGTTCAAAAACTCCAAAATTTCCAGGTAGTGACATCTTCTGAGAAAGTAGAAAATTAATACCGTAGATAAAGTTCAGACTTCCTCCAGCAGAGGAGTTTCAACTGGCGCACATTTTAAATTAGCGGCGTGGAGGTGTACCGCCCGGTACATATTGAATAGGGCACATTGAATTTTCCTTCGTAAAGTGAAAGCTGTCAATACAGAATGATTCTAATATCTTGTAACACATTAGACCTATTGCCTTTAAAGAAAGAATGTATGAGAAGTCGCAAAATCTTTTTAAAAATATAAACACTGGCTATGAACTGCTCCATATGGGCCTTAGCCCTAATTGTAGAGTTGTCGGCATCACTTGCACTTATCACAGAAACCAACCCAGCTAGAGTGGCGCCGTATCCTCGCCGTGTTCAGCATCCGCTGTAGCTGCATCTCCCTCTGGTGTCGTGATCACAGCTGATCGTCATGGCGGGATCCCGCTCTTCTGAAGTAGTCTCCGCGTGGTCTATGGCGATGTATTCTGAGAAAGTTATACAGACATTTGCTGTAACTCGTCCCATTCATCTTTATTTTCTTCTACTTCATTTAACGAACCAAAACCACGCTTGATGAAGCAGTTCTTGTTTGCTAATGAAGGAATAGCATCCCGGGCAACTGTCACACTCCGCATTGCATTAAGCACATTCCACTTGCATATTTCTTCCGCCGCAATATTTCTAGCAGCTTGACGGAGAAAGTAATGCACCAGCCGCTTTCTGTAGGCCCGTTTCAAAGATGAAATTATACCTTGATCTAGGGGCTGCAAGTAGTTCACATTGTTGGCCGGCAGAAAAAGATGAGACGCGTGTTTTAAAATTAAATTATGTTTGTGTGCAGCGCACTGATCCAACAGAACTATTTTGCTGTCCTGGCATGCCATTTTACTCTCAAGGCATACAAGCCACTCTTCAAATTTTGCTTGTCATCCAGGAATTTTTAGACTATTTGCACGGAAAGTGCCTGGTGCCCTTAAAACATTGTGGCTTGAACTTGCCTATGACAAGGGAAGGAAGTCTTCCTCTTCCGTCTGCATTGCAACACAGAAAGACTGCGACCCTATCTTTGTCAGATTTCCTGCCATGGCACTTCTCTCCTTTAAAACCATACGTCCGTTTGGGCTCGGCATTAAAAAACCGGTGCGGTCTCATCGGCATTGAAGATATTGTTTGGTGCATACGAATTGATTGTGTGAGCCACGCTTTCTCGCAAACTCTCTGCATTGCTAGTGTTCAGCGATTCTGCTTCTCCGCACTCACACTGCCTGCCACATGATATTGTGCCATTCCTTAAAACGCTAAAGCCCCACCCGTTTGAACACTGAAACTCAGGCCCCACCTTTAGCACTAGTTCATTCGCCTTCATTTTAATAATCTCACCATCAACAGGGATATTGTTTGCTTTAACATGCCAAAACCACTAGATCGATTCCACTCCCAAATCAGTGTGTTTAGCTCCTCGAATACGCATTCGTTTTGCTGTATTTGCACCCTGCATTTCTTGAGCGATGTTCTCACGATTTTTAAAAATGTTGAAACCGTGGGCACTGGAATTCCAAAGTCTTTAGCTATTTCAGTTTTCGATTTTTGTCCTTTGTTGACCTCCCTTATAATTTTAATCTTCTCACTCGATGCCTTGGAAGAATACCGATGCTTAGCCACCTTGTAAAACAAAAAGGGAACCCACGTGCCCTAAATTAAAATACCATAACAATAAACTAAAACACAGTATTAATAAAATATGACAACTTCAAAGTTTATAACTGCACACTAAAACTTAAAGTAAAATGAGTAACTTCAAGAATGCAGAACTATTATTTCACTAGAACTTGGCAATGCTGAAGCACGTTGTAGGCACACCAAAATCAAAGTGACGCAGAGACTTTGTAATTCAAATTATGCTGTAAAATATTTTTGACAAAGTGGACAATTTTGAATTAAGTCTGAATTTTCAATGCTGGGACAGACGTTCTTCGAATTACGAATTATCTGTATTTCAAATTAAACCCTTTAAATAACATGCAAAACTGTACCTTGTGTTTCTGGGAGCGAGAGATTCTTTGAAATAACTGATTTTGAATTATCGAGGTTCTACTGTACTATCCTGTATGCCTGGTTGCAGCATTGAATGCTTGTGTTTGTCAACTTTTAAGGGTGCAAAAGCAGTATCTGTGCAATGTGATTTACTCTCATGTACTGTATATAGATATTTTTTCTCTGATGGAGAGCAGCAAGTTACCATTCTAGCATGCCTGGATGAGTATATAAAAGAAATGGCTTATGGTAGGTCCAAAAATTGTCAGTTGTTGCCTTAATCTTATGTTTAGTAGTTAGAATTAATCTCAAATGAAAAACTACAAAGGGCACACAATATTGGCTATATACTTAATAATCCTCCCCAGACTACTGCAGCCAAAACTTCGACTAGTGTGTTTATTATGATTACTTGATCCGGGCGTTCTTGCATGGTAAGTTCCTGCTCTGTTTCCTATGTACATTTCACTTCCATTAGCTTCTTACGATAGCATTTCAAAATTTTCTACATTACATTGTAAAGCTATTTATTTTTATGTTTCAGCATGCACTGCGCTTGATTGCTTTCCGTCAAATTCACAAAGTGTTGGGAATGGATCCTCTTCCACCTCCAAAATTCAGCAGAGGCCGCTTCAATAGAAAGAGGAGGCGTGATAATAGCAGTGGCGAGGGGAATGATTCTGAAGGTGATTAAGAATGTTTTATAAACTTATTTCGATTTAAGCCTCCAGTAGGCATACAGTTATAACAGTTTGTCAGTTTTGCATTTCACTGTGGAGTGTGTGCAGTAGCCCTAGCAAGCATTTCATTGTGTCCGCTCACTGTCGTAGCTGGTCTACAAATAGACCTTAGCACGAGTTATTAGTCACTGAATTTGCCTTGTTTAAGACTGTAGCCCATGCGCCTGCTTATATAACTGCTGTACAAAAGTGAGTTCATTCTTTAATTTCCAATATTTTGTTTATATTACATAGTGACTCTTGAATGGCAAAATGTTCATGAGGCTCAGAAAATGTTACCATCAAAAAGACGTGGTTGAAGGAAAATACCCCTGGCCATATTATTGGACATACCTTGAATTTTCAACGTAATAAGAGTTTAGGAGGTATAAAAAGCTACCAAGATGTGTCTAAATGAAGGGATTTTTTTTTTTTTTTAACATTACAGATTATTAATAACTGATAAAGCAATATAGTTCTATTTTTTTATATGTTCAGTACGCAGAACTAACTCAAGTCGAGTGACACTCGTAAGAAGTCGACAGTCGTCAATAACTTTTAGCTCATAAACGCAACAAGTTACCCTCACCATCGTCAAATGATTCAACTGTCACATTGTCTTTTGACTAGAATGTCAATATACCCATATTCTTCACGTTTTAGCATTGCATCAAATTGAGATGGTCCATAGAGGTCCAATTCAAACATCATTCATCAACCTTCAACTACAACTTCGTATGTTTTCAGCAAAGTGATCCATAACTTCACCATATGACATTGACTTTAGACTTTTATCTCGTGTAAACAATTAATTACAGGTCACTTGACCATCCTTCGACATTATTTTATTCAACATAATTTCTTTAATAAATACGATTTTGATCGTCATTTTCGTCATTGTCTAATTGTAACCGCTGGTCGGTCAACATAATTTTATAGCAATCTTACCACTTGTTTATAACAGACTGTTGCTTTGTTCATTTTAATTATAACTAGCCTTCTAATGTCAATATTGCAAATACTTTCACCAATTGTAAACTACTCACTCATTGATATATCTTTAAAATCAACATTGTAAAAGTCTTTTACCATATGTTAATTTTAGTTCACTTCTCTCCAAGGCTTTTTAGAAATTAGTTTTATTTTATTTATATGTAAATCTGGTGCCTGATTTTATTTCAAGGTTAAGGCAATGGCTAATGATGCCTATATACAAGGCGAAACATGTACCATTTTTAGTTAACATGTCAGTGTAATTCAACAAAGACAAGACTTTTTAGGTGGTCACATTAATAAATTAACTTATTATTCTAATCACCAGTGTTTGCGGATTCTGCTTCTCCACACACTGCCTGCTACGTGGTATTGTGGTGTTACTTAAAATGCTGAATACAAAAGAATTTAGATTTCACTCTAACTTAGCAAATATGAAGCACACTGTAGACACCGGCGCGAGTGAAAGTGCAGAAAGCTACCCATGCACATTCCGGAAGACGCGTTCTATCGTGACGTGGAGAAATTGTGAATTTAAATTACTTCGTAACATACTATTTATAAAAATGTAAAGCCGGTTTTGAATTAAGTCTGAATTTCGGTAGTGGGACAGACATTGTTCTTCGAATTACGAATTATCCGTTTCATATTAAACCATTTAAATAACATACAAAACTGTACCTCCTGTTTCCGGGAACGAGAGCTTAATTTTACAAGTAACAAGTCTCATTATTGTTCCGTATTGAAGATGACGTTAGGCGTATAATTTCAAGGATCGTTTAATAAAAACCACCTATTATATACTTTCCACGTTTAATGTGGTTTGAGTCTACATGAATTTATGTAGACTTATTAGGTCAGGTACATGTTTCACCCATTATTTTGGGCATCTTTAGGCTATAGACAACCTTTAGGTGAAGGTTTGGGACCTTTTTGACCAATATATACAATATATACAAACATTAATGATCTCTTTAAGACTAATATGCCAGGATAATTTTAAAAATGTGAACTAAACATAACTGTGGGTAACGTAACTGTGTTTTAACTTGGCAGTTCTATTCTATTCAACTTAAAAATATGTCCAGAACTAAACTGGATCTTCTTCTCTATCATAAGTCTTTAGAAAGGAGGATATTGATACTGGGGCTTATTTGACCCACATATTTCATTTCTATGTTCTTGCCATAACTAATATTGAAATGTGTTGTCAAACACTAGTGGAAATTTAAAACCGATTGTTATAAATAGACTGGTCAAGAACGTTGTTGTGAAAGCAACTGTAAGCGCTTTGACTTCGGGTCTCTTGTAACTTCAAGGAATTGTCAAGAGTACAATATTAAGCTGTTTCTTAGTTTTAGGTTGCAGCTTAATTGAGAAGGAACATCCTAGACACTTGATACACTAATTTTGTCCCGGAAAAACTAAAAAAAACTAGTTTTGCCACATTTACATATAATAACCCAGTCATCCATCAGATCGCAAATACTTTAAAGAAGCACAATATTAATATAGCTTTCAGGACAGTTAACACCAATCAAAACATATTTTTTAACCACAACAAGGTCAATTACAATAGCAACCCTTATTCAAGGTCCGGCATATATAAACTAACATGTACACAATGTGATTTTTTTTATCGGTCAAAATGGACGGAGCTTTCACACAAGATATTTAGAACATTATAACGCTCAAAAACACAAGTGCTCAGCGATGAGCCAACGAATGAGAGAAATGGGTCATCACTTTACATCCATAGAGAAAGATCTTATCATTAGAAGCATGGGTAAAGGGCAATTAAAGAACTGGAAAATCTACAAATCTTTTTGGACCAAACCTACAATAAAACTAAAAATCTTAACGATGTCAATGAAATTAAAAATCCTTTGTACGAATTAACACCTAGTTAATTATTGCCGGGCTGAGTGGCTCAGACGGCTAAGGCTCGGGCCTTCTAATCCCAGCTTGGTAGGTTCGATCCTGGCTCAGTCCGGTGGTATTTGAAGGTGCTCAAATACGACAGCCCCGTGTTGGTAGATTTACTGGGACGTAAAAGAACTCCTGCGGGACTAAATTCTGGCACCTCGGCGTCTCCAAAGACCTTAAAAAGTAGTTAGTGGGACGTAAAGCAAATATTATTATTATTATTATTATTATTATTATTATTATTATTATTATTATTATTCGATTAATTAATATCGTGAATTTAAATCATAACAAAATCCCTCAAGTTTTTAAATCTCCACGCTCAAATGCTTCATCCACCATGCCAAAATTTAAGCCCGCCCATATCGCTTCTAGAAACTCCCCTCCAGCAATAGCACATAACCCCATAGACCAGCCTACCCCCACTCTCCCTCCATGCCCCACCTCTCCATTACTGCACCAATACAACACTAAGAGTAGAAATGTTAAGACAGGTGCTGCTGGAACAGACAGGTCCATCTAGTATGAATTGAAGTAAGTCATTTTACAGTTATGAGGTGTTAGTTTTATACATTTTGTCACAACATGTCCTCTAAAATTTTTAATTTATTCTTTTTTACTTCTTTACAGATAATCGTAAGATCCCTCCCAAAGACCAAGCAACACATCAACGGGAACAATATTCATACAAGACTGTATCAAGTGTCTAAGATGTTCCTTCTCAATTAAGTGCCTAAAACTAAAAAACAGCTTAATATTGTACTCTTGACAATTCCTTGGCGTTACATGAGACCCGAAGTCAAGACACTAGTTTCATTCACAACAATGTTCTTAACCAGTCTATTTATAACAATCGGTTTTAAATCTCCACTAGTGTTTGACAACGCATTTCAATATTAGTTACGTCAAGAACATGAAAATGAAATATGTGGGTCGGATAAGCCCCAGGATCAATATCCTCTATTCTCAAGACTTATGATAAAGATCAATTTTAGTTCTGAACATATTTTTAAGTTGAATAGAACTGCCAAGTTAAAACACAGTTAATTTAAATTTATATTTTCAATACTTTCAATCTACAATTAACAATCAGTTCAAAAATCTCCACTTGTTGTTGACAACACATCCCGACATCAGTTACCGTACGTCAAGAACATATGATATAGGGGTCAAATGAACCCCAGTGTGTAATATCCTCTTTACCCAAGACTTATGATTGAGAAAGATCTATTTCAGTTTTGGACATTTTTCAAATTAGGTAGAATAGGACCGACAAGTTTCAATGTGTTAAAACACCATTAACTTACGTTACCCACAGTTACGTTTAGTTCACATTTTTTAAATTATCCTGGCATATTAGTCTTAAGGGGATCATTAATGTTTGTATATATTGGTTAAAAAGGTCCCAAACCTTGACATAAAGGTAATCTACAGGCTGAAGATGCCCAAAATAATGGGTGAAACATGTACCTGACCTAATAAGTCTTACATAAATTCATGTAGACTCAAACCACATTAAATGTGAAAAGTATTGAACAGGTTTTTATTCAATTATCCTTGAAATTCTATGCCTAATAAGAGCTTCTTCGAATTAGGTGGGATTTTGAATTAACCTATTTTAATTATTGAGGTTCTACTGTATTTGTTAAAACTAGTTTGATATAGAAGCACAAGATAACATGGTATAGCAGGAATTGGTCACCGAAATCGGTTGTGGTCTATATGCTCTTCGACTGAGATGAAGAGGAGCATTATCATTAGTTATATCGTGAATGCAAGACGACCTGTGATCTTTTCCTGAGAAAAGACAGTCTTGAATTCGGAGAAATGGGTAGTTGCCGAAACTAGTATCAACGTATATATGCAACTTTAAGTTTAGAACAAATAATCTTTGGATAGGTGGAAACCCTTAGCTTTTGTTTTACATTATATTGCTCTTCAATACGGATTAATATGAAATGTATTACCTATGTAACTGTAATGAACACCACTGGCAGCTACCGGGTAACCACGCTTTTTCCCTTCAGCCCCACACGCACATAAAACTCTACCTTCAAAGTCTGCATCTTAATTATACATCTCTAATCGTGGCAGTCGGATGGTACAGTGCCTCTGTGTAACGTCACTGGTTCTCGATGTGCCTCGCAACAGCACTATTGCGGTAAAAGGCTCACGGAATGTATATCTGTGGTACTAAGGCAGAACCCGCTATGTCCAAAAACCTGACTTCAGGAGACGCATTTTAAAGTTTGCGATATTACCCAAAATCGGTTGTAATTCGGATTAGCTTGTAATTGATGTGATAAGGTCATCAAAGGGTTTTCAATCATTCTGTGTGGGCATTATTGTAAAACTTTCAAAGGGAGTGAAGATACTTTCACTCATTGGACATACCGTGCTTTGCCTCCATAGATTCAACACAAATTGTTCATTGTGCTAGCGACATATGAATTGTTATCCATATAGGGTTTTGCCATCTTAAACCTCGTTACTCTATATACATATTGGTATTGAAAACATCAGATTTTTGGACACTGTATCGGGTTCTGCCTTAGTACCACAGGTATATTTTGTAAAAATTGGCAGTAGTGAGGAATTACGATGCACAGCTAACAGCAGAAAGTGGCTGGCTTATATAATTTTCAAGAGAAAAACTATGCCTAAGCAAATAGTTTCCCTGTGGTATTCACGTATGAGTGTTAACAACTGGGTTGGATAGTCGTAGAACTCGCGTTAGACTGGGTTAAAACTGTGTGGGGTAGAAGACCCGGTACGCTAGTGAAACAGCCGGCTCTCCTTATTGTAGATAAATTCAGAGGTCACCTCGTGAACGAAGTGAAGCAACTTCTTAATGAAAAGAACACATGATAGGTAGTCATTCCTCAGCCACTGGACATACATGTATTAAAAACCATAAGTTCTATATTTTCAGATTTGGAGAAACGTTCGCCAAACTGTTGTGAATAAATTCTGAATTTTGGTTTGGACTATTTTAATTTTAATGTATATACGCAATTTTTATGTGCACCTTAAACGTCTATAAAATAGAGTTTAGTTACAAATTAATTTTTTGCACCCTATTTTTTTTTTTAATATTTGTATAAGAAGTGTGATGATAGTGTGGTGAAAATACAGTATTTGTATTTTAAGTGGAGCACAATTGTAGCTCCCACGTACTGAAGGGTTACTTTTTTTTTTTTTTCCAACAATAAGGAAAAATATTGCAACACTGTAACATCCAGCAACAGTGAAGCTATTTGAATTAATTAACATTTTATTTTTATTGTTGCAGCTGGTGATGGCAAGAAAGACAAGAAGGAAGATGGTTCCGAGGAAACAAAAATGGAAGTTGTAAAAAGTGAACCAGGAAAATGAAAGTCTTTCCTTGAAACTCGAATCATCTTTCCTTGTGTGGTGTGCATAAGTGAACTTCGTTCTGTGTTTTTCACTTGCTGAAGTGTTAGCATTTGGAACTATTTGTTTACTCTGACTAGATCTCTGTTAATGCTTAGCAGTCACGTTGCAGCAGTGTATCTACTTTCTATTCCTAGTTTAGATATACTTACTCTTACGGTGAAGATTATCCTTGTACATTGACATATTAAGTCTATAGCCATTATTTTGTTAGTGTGGCTTCATGTCAATATGTAAATGTATGTTAGACTGCTATATATATAATAGCATTATGTTCTGTGGAATGTTTCTTTTATCATTGCTGCATTATACTTTTGCAGTGACATTTGACCACTATAACTATGCACTTGAGTTTATAGAGATCGATTATATTCACTGAATCTTGGTATCTGAATCATTCATTCAGCATTTTCATTTTTACGAATTAGCATTCCTTTTGTTGTAATTTTGTTTTTGAATTATTAATGGTTAAAAAATTGCCAGTATTTTTATTTAAATCCATTGCTGTATTTATTTTATGAAATTTGATTAAATCTGTTGTTACAATAAATGTACTTATAAAAACGGACTTTAGTTTGTTATATTATTTAATGCTTTTTTGCATATACAGTGGAACCTTGATTATCCGTTCCCAGAACCTAAGCTTTCCTGGATCATGCATGGTCCCGCGAGCATCGTAATTAAATCACGCTGTAAAAATTCAGCATTATCCATTCCTCAAAGAAACGATTTCCCGGATCAACCGTCCAGAAATTTCAGTCCCATCAACGCTAAATCCTTGATCAAGAGTTTAATAAACTGTATCGCGGAAAGACTACGGCATATTTATGGATCTTGGCGTTAATGTCCCATCACTGCGATAATTAGAGCAACTACTGTACTGGAAAAGCGATCGGCCATGAACTTGCATAAGGGACCATCTTAGCATCGAATTCGGGGTGGTATTGTTTAGAGAATCTCGGAAATTATAAAGCGGAGAGTGGCCACAATAATTGTAAGGAGATGCAGAGCATTTCGGAACGAGTTTAGTCAAATGTTCGCACTTATAAAACGTCCACATGTCCAGGGTGTCGTGACAGACAGGATTTGAGCTTATAGGTGAGCTCTTAGGAAAAAGTCAGGTTGGTTGGAAGGTTGTTTGGATCGTTCCCGAGCGGTTGGAACGTATAGGTTGGGAAGTTTCAACTAAAGTGCAGATCAGGAGGAAGTCGACGAAATGGATTCCCACGAAGTTAATATATTCTGATACTGAAAGTTTACTACAATATGACTCGCGTCCTATGACAAACTTCTCTGTTACTCAAGATTTCCTAACATGCAAGAAACATGATTTCCACTCTTAACTGACTATTCAATTCCATGAATATAATTATTTTACATCTTTTAATTATCGGGTACACCTATTAGGTATGCCTATACCTGACTCCTAGCCTCTCTTACAGGCTGATCCCAATACGTCAGGTACAGCTATTCCTCCTACGTTCCCTGGGTTCGATCCTCGGAGGGAATAGCAGTCCTGGGTTCAAGTCCCTGGGAGGACACGACACCTCCCTCCCCTAGGGAGAAATGAATGCAAACATCTCTTGCATTCATTTCGCTACTCTCAAATTGTAATCTTTACAGCTTATGATACTTATGAATTACAATCTTTTGGAGCTTACACTCCTACTAGTTGGACTATGCTGTGCCAATGTCTCTTCCGGTAACACCCTTGACTGGTGTTTCTATTAATTCTAACTCTGATTGCAAAACAGGCTCACTGGGGGCCCTTCCAGTAGCCCTGTGTTGCCTAAAATGGACGGTAATGTCTTCGTCTGATACCCTTGCCTTACTGTTGGCAGTAATCACATTTTGATAGATACAGAGATTGGGGCAGGGTTCCTTGTAGTCCTCAATGCTCTTGTTTTTATACTTACAGCTTTTACAACAGCCACATCAACAACACAATATTACTATCATTAGATCTAAAACACTCCAAGTTACAATTTGGTACACACTTACATATCTTAATGCTATATTATGCTTGAGTTCAGTTTCTTGCTGTTGCCCCAAGCGTTCGACTTCACTTACTTTCTGGCTTGTCCATTTCAAGTCATTTACATGATTCAACAAATTACCTGCAGTCACCTTATTTAATTCAGGAATTTCACTGAGTTTTATATTACTATAACTTGATTCACAACAATCATATTCCAGTGCAATTTCAGGTATAATGTCCTTTTTCATGGTGGAGTTTATACTCCCTGAACTTTGTATCGTACTACAGTACACAATTCCATGAAACTTATTATACCTAGGCCATGTAATTTTACATCACTAGTTGATTCCTTACAAATGCATGTCACTTGGGTTTCATTAGGGGATATGTAAATGTATTTATTATCATTCACAGGGATCCAAGTAAGCTCGAAAATTGGCAATACCCTCTTTTCACAGTCTTCGGGGAGGTGATTCACACCTGTTAACAAACTTATTATACAAGGTCTCTTGGTAATTACATTTCTTAGAGGAAAATTATATTTACACAACCTTTGATTGTCTTATGTTAATTTGCACTCTTGCACTTGTTCCTTACCTAGTTGTGCATATGTTGGCTTCTCTTTGTCTAAGATTACATACTCTTTTTCTTCCTGTAGGTATACAAAGTGGTTGGGGTTGTTCTTTATATTTTGTAGGGAAGGGAATACTTAATTCCATTTGTCAATGGAAGCTTTAAAATATATACCAAGGAGTCTTTTGTTAGGTACACGCTCACTGTTGAAATTTGACATGTGAGATACCCATAAGTTTCTCTTATCTCTATTGGCAGGTCATAACCTTTGGGAAATTCCCCTTGTACCTTCTTGTAAGCCTTTAAGATATCATCAGGACTAAGAATTCGTACCTGTACTAGTCCTAAGCGAGCATTTATAATACTATCTAAAATTATCTGATAGTGCTCATGCAGCTGAAGTTATCTGTAATTCTGAATGTTGGAAGGCCTCTGAACATTGCTTAAGTTGTTCACAATTTCCACTGAATTTATCTCATTCACGGCAATATCATTCCGTGTGTTAATAGCATTAACGTGTCAAATAGTCTTCGTTACGGTATCTACTACGTGGATTAATTCACGTTTGTTCCGCCTGCCTTTCATGTCTGACATCTATCCCTTTGAAAATGTCCTATTGTATCCCTTATCCCAAAATGAGGAAAGCAACGGAAGCTATCTCATTCTTCTTTCTCTAGCGCGCCTATTCAATGGCATTTAGGCCGTCTACGGTAGTTACTGTGGACCTTTCGAGGATCCAATCAGCCTTTGGGCTGAATACTCATTATGTCTACACGAACCCATCTATTACACGTGAATTCTTTCTTTGATATAATGCACAAAATTGTGTCCCCTTTTGGTCCTTATGGCTACGATATACTGTACAATTCAGATAACCGATTAATTTGTACTAATCACTGCCGCGTACAGTTCTGTTTCTCCTCTCCGAAGTACACGCCGGTTGGCTTGCTGTATGGGTTATCTCTAACGGTGCTGCTTTATCAACATCAAAGTCGCTGTCTCTGACCGCTTACTGGACATCATGCATGCTTGGCCGTGCTGGCCCGCTGACAATGCTGACAACATTGTCTTACGCTTGTCTTACGTTTAAGTTAGATAATCACAACAGTAAGGTGTTAACACAACAGGTTATTAATATTCATTTCCGAATGACATTCGAGTAACTCTACGGGGATTATTGTTTATACTGACCACACGCTCGCTTGCGGAGCCGTGGGTCTCGGGTTCGATTCCATCCCATGAGTATGGCCTTCAACTCATTTTTCATCTCACGGCACTCTTCGGTATCATGAGTCCTGAGTTCGCAAGAACCCTTTCCAATGTGCTATTGGAGGCAGAATACGGTTCTTCTTACATGGCTTATCCATAAGCCCTCAGATAACTACCCGCCTTACGGGGTCTTCTCAAGGGGTGACTCCTGGCCAAAGGGTGGCTCACCTTCTGCCTTCAACATCCTCTGATAGGAGACATAGCGTTGCCGGCCCAAGGTAACGGCTATGTAATTTGGAGGTCAGAATTTTACCTTGAGGGTAACGTCTTATGGGACATACATTCCCCAGTTATTCGCTGTGCGCAGAGTGGCACAGAGTAACCGTGCATGGAGCTTGATCTAAGGGTGTAAGATTTCGTACCAAGAAACGATTGGATACTTCCAATGTTTTATGCTGAGTGGCATATGATGCTT